>NC_141146.1:148931174-149231174 GCF_053477565.2 Lygodium microphyllum | reverse complement strand
ACTACCAACAAAATGCCATCGACTATAGTAAAAGCTAAGGATAAAATTTTGAGTAGCAATCATATATTTACAAGCTATAGAGTCTTGATCTATCTTACATATAATTTTTCCTTCTGTCCTTGTATCCCATCCTTCATCAACAAATTGTATGATATGATCATATGTTAGTCTCTTCACTGAAAGCATGGTTTTTGTTATTCTTATCTCCATATTAGAGAAGAAATCAATAAATATATTAATAGGCATAAATAAAGTAACTTTGCTTAGCCTACTTGAGATATTAGATTTTAGTGCTTTCTGGATCTCAGAAAATATCTTACATCTATAGCCCTCACTAGTAGCTGGACTTGGCAAAGGCCACTCAAAGCTTGAAAAATCTGGCAAAGGAAGGAGTTTTATTGATCCCCATTGGCAACACCGCATAGGAATAACATAAGAATGGTCATAAAAGAATATTCCATTCTCTGCAAGCTCTGTCTTCTTTCTACCTCTATACATTTCTTCTCCAATTGAACCATGTATAACATCAATAACATCAATAATAGATTCCACTAGTTGCCATTCCTCAAGATTAGAGGGATAGACATCTACAAGACAAACAAATATTATAATGGAAAAACCTAAACCATGTTTAAGAAAGGAAAAACTTTAAGAATCAAATTCTTACAATTTGGTCTATGCATTGGAAGCTTTGAAGATCCAGGTTTCAAACACAGCTCTCTATGCATGAACACATGTTGCACTAGTACCTCTTTGATACTATTCTTATTTGCTCCAAGCTTAAAATCTCGGATTCTGCCCTTCCAAGCAGAGATAAACGAGCTCTCATGTCTTTGCCTTTTTCCACGTTTTGCTTGTTGCATGGTGATCCAACTACCTTTGCTAATGATAGTAGGAATCCATCTTCCATCAGTTTGGAATGAGTTAAACACTGATATGGATGTGATTTGGGAGCTTGGACGCCTTGTTGAAGGTCGAATTTCTGTATCCATGGTAGAAGAGAGAGATACATGCACAGAGAGAGAGAGAGAGAGAGAGAGAGAGAGAGAGAGAGGACTAGGCTATCATAACGGAGGGAAAAACAATAGAGGAATAAAAGAAACGAGGGAAAAAACTGAGCGCCATGCTTTTCACCAATTTGAATTTCGATTACATCAGTCATTATCATTAATCTAGAAACATCATTAAATAAAAGTAGCCGAGACTCTATGCCATTAATGCAAAATATGTCATAATCACGAATATAAGAGACTAAAAATACATAATAAAAATACAAATTCGTAATATTATCATATTTATATATTTTTGTAAAATGATTTTTTATTTTTTTTAAATTAGAAGTTCCGTTACGGAGGCTTTGCTCTTATTGGTCTAGAGCACTCTCTCTCCACATCCTAAAAGGCATTTTCGAGACCTCAAAACTCCCCTAATGATTCTGAGCCATTGGATTCACCATCCACATAAGAGTGACCTGCATTCACATCAAATATGGGCTGACCTACCTTCTCTTTTCCTTTTCGTGATACCTGCATACCACTATCTGCATTGCTTTGAGAAGATTCTCCTGATCTCAATCTGCCTGTCCATGGCGAAGAATGTGAACCAATGCTAGAGGACACTCCAGATCCACTAATATTTTGTGACTGCTGCTGTGAATTCTGTGCATCAGTACCATTTTGTGCATCTACATCATCAATCACATTTACTGGTTTATACCAGCTACTCATCTCATCAAAAACAACATCTCTGCTCACTGTAAACTTATGAGTAGAAGGGTTATAGCATCTATACCCTTTCTGCTGCAAAGAGTAACCAATAAAGATGCACTTCTCAGCTTTTGGATCCAACTTGGATCTCAACTCATCTGGCACATGAACATAGGCAATGCAACCAAAAATTTTCTAATGAGAAATATCTTGTTTCCTACCAGTATACCTCTCCTCTGGAGTCATCCCATGTATTGCTGCAGTGGGAGTCCTGTTCATTATGTAGACTGCTGTAGCAACTGCCTCAGTCTAATAAAAATCTGGCAGGTCTTTTTCATTGAGCATGGCACGAGATACCTCTCCAATATGCCTGTTTTTCCTTTCTGCAATTCCATTTTGTTGTGGGGTATGACTACATGAATATTGCTGCTTTATGCCATGCTCCTGCAGGAACCTTGCAAACTCATTTGAGAGGTACTCTCCCCCTCCATCTGACCTTAGGCATTTTATTTGCAGGCCTGTTTCTTTTTCAACCATAGCTTTAAGAGTTTTGAAATGTCCAAAAACTTCACTTTTCTTTTTCATAAAATACACCCAAACTTTTTTGCTATAGTCATCAATAAAAGTGATAAAATAATGACAGCCTCCAAGAGATGCAGCTTTAGTAGTCCACACATCAGAGGGGATTAATTCCAATGGCTTCTTACTCTCTTGAACATGTCTAGGAAATGGTTTCCTTGCCTATTTTTCAAACAGACAGGCTTCACATACCTTATGCATTTCTGCAACCTTGAATTTTGGCAATCCTGCAACAATATTTTGGGCCTGCATTGATTTAAGTCGCTGTACATTAACATGACCAATGCGTTTATGCCAGATATCAATATCTGCAACTACATCAGTCCCATGTGCAAACATCGTTGCACTCAATTCAGACATGTCTGCATCCAACGTAAACATTCTGCCCTTCTTCTTTCCTTTTGCTATCAAGCGACCTTTATTTTTCATATCCTCAACAAAGCATCCATGAGGATTAAATCTGACCTGCAAGCCCTGCTCAACCATTTGACCAACAGAAACCAGATTCTTGGTGATATTTGGGACATGAAATACATCGGACAGGTATTTCTTTTTCCCATCCTGCATAGACAAAGGAATTTTTCCAATCTGCACAATAGGATGTGCAGTATCATCACCAGTCTCCACAAATCCTGGTTTTTCCATTTTCCTTGCATCCTCCATCCATTCTGCATGACCTGTCATGTGGTTTGATGCACCTGAGTCAACATACCATACATCGTTACTTTCTTCTGCACTTGTCACAGAATTGTTCATGTGCTGCACCATAAACAAATGCTCATTTCTGTCATCACCTTGTCTACTAGAAGATGCATAATTTCCTTGTTGCAATTTCCCATTCATGATGTCATTCTGCTTTTTATAGCAGTCTTTAGCCATATGACCCATTTTACCACAGTAGTAGCATTCAATATTGCTGTTTGCATTTTGGCCTCTTTGCCATCCACCACGACATCTTTGGCTCCCCCTGCCTCTAGAGTTACCACGTCCTCCTCCGTAGGACTGGTTTTCTTGAGTCTGCTGCATATTCTGATTTCTACCACGGCCTCCAGATCGGCCTCCTCTACCTCTGCCTCTACCTCTTCCAGCATTTGAGTAGAAGACAGTTTCTTTTGAAGTTCCTCCTGAAGAAGATGCACCACCATTTCTCTACTCCTCAGAAATTAGAAGAGCAATCAACTCCTCAAAATCAGGAAATATTTCACGAACTGAAATGGATGTCCAAAACTGTGCATAATCCTTTCCTAGACCATTCAAGGTCATAGAAACTAAATCATCATCTTCCACTGGCGACCCAATGGAAGCAAGTGCATCTGCAATCTTCTTCACCTTCATGTGGTAGTCATTGATGCTCATACTTTCTCTTTGCACATTGTGCAACTCTTGCTTGAGCTGCATTTTCCTGGCTTGAGTATTTGTACTATACATTTTTGACAGAGTATCCCATGCCTCCTTTGGCGTACTTGCATCCTGAATATGCACAATCATAGAGTCTGAAATGCTAATAGACAACCAGTACATAACTTTTCTGGCTCTCTCATGCCATGTTTTAAATGCCTGCATTTGCTGTTGATTGGGAACATCAGGAAGAACTGGTTCTTCTTCATTTTCTGCAACGAATTCCCAATATCCTTTTCCCATAAGGAAGTTCGTCATTCTGAACTTCCATGCTTGGAAGTTGTTCTTGTCAAGCTTTTCAGTGACAATCTGTGAAAGAGAATCAGATGCCATTACAGAACACTGTAAAAAATTCTGTCACTGCAAAGAACACAGCTTCAGCCTCACAAGGGCAAATCTGCAAAACTAACGAAAGTGGTATTTGACCACACAATCACTTCCTAGTGACGATTTTTCATCAACAAGCAACAAGGATGATTCTGTAACTCCCAATGTCTCTGCGCAAAGGCATACGATGCAATTTCTACAGTAACTTTTCACCGACCTGTAGAACAGTGGTCGCACAGCATAAAACTGGGCCTTTTCCTGAGTGCGTGCAGAAAACTTCCGCCTCCAAAACGGGCCCCGAAATGGCCTCAAATAAAAAAAACAGAGCAACTAAGGGCTAAAGCCCACTCCCGCAGCATATATTGCCCTCCTGCTACACCGTGAAGGGCGTCTCAATCTGAGACAATGCACTCTTGCACTTTCCGGCTATGCTACCTGCAGAGACTTGCTCCCAGAACAGAAAAATGAAAGCAACACTGGTCCTCTTACCAGAACACCACGAACTTGGCTTGCTTTCTTGAGCTCCTTACCACGAACAAGGCTCTGATACCATGTCAAGATTGTGGGAGAGAAGGAAAGAGTCTCACTTGTAGCTTTCTTGCTTGCACAATGGAGGAATACACACAGAGGTGGAGGCTGAAAAACAGTTTTCCTCTTCTTAGTTGTGTAAGCCAAAAAGAACTCTAGTACATAGAAATAGAAGAACCCTATATATGGGTCTCAAACCAAACTCAACTAACTAAGGTGGCATACTAACTGAGCCATGAACTAGAGTAGATAAGGATAGCTGTCATCTAGCTATTACTCATGGGCGGTGTACCAACCGCATCTGCAACTGACAAGTTGGTGACATAAATGCACAACGGTCACCCTGGCATATCACGAGTGGAGCTCGATATCTCAATAGTGGCAAGTTCTCTTCAAGAGGCCATGGTACAGGATGTGGTAGTGACAACTAGCAAAACAGATTGAATCAGCAATTTGGCGATATGCAAGTTTCAGGAGGTCATGGTAACTTTAGAGGTAGGGGGAGCTTTAGAGGAAGAGGTGGATGGCAGAACAGAGGTTCTAACAACTCTGGTATTGTGTGTCACTACTGTGGCAAAACAGGTCATATTGCAGCCCAATGTTATGCTAAGAAAGATGATATTCGAAGTGGTAAGTTGCAGCAAGGAAACTATGCATCGTCTTCATGATAGAATGAAGACAAAAATGAACGTCTATTTGTTATGCAGTATATGCTGAATGCTGTTACAGGAAAGGGAACATATGATGATATTTGGTATGTTGATTCAAGTGCATCCAATCATATGACTAGCCATGCAGAATGGTTTGGAGAGATGCAAGATTTGCAAAATGCAGTTTATGTGCAGATGGGTGATGATTCATGCCACTCAATTTCACACATTGGAAAAGTTCCCTTGTCCTTGCATGATGGTAAGACAAAGAGTCTTTCAAATGTATTACACGTGCCATCTATTACAAAGAACTTGGTGTCAGTCGGTCAAATGGTAGAGCAAGGGCTGCAAGTCAGATTTAATGCAAAGGGCTGCTTTGTAGAAGACTTCAATGACAAGTGCAGGTTGGTAGCAAAGGGAAGTAGAGTTGGACGTATGTTTACTCTGGATGCTGGAATTCCTTCTATGAATGCTGCTATGTATGCTAAAGGAAAAGGTGTTGTTGGAGATATTGAAATTTGGCACAAACGCATTGGACATGCAAATGCACAAAGGCTGAAATTAATGCAGTCCAAAGGGTTGGTTACAAGTTTACCTACATTTAGAGTTGTAGAATTTCATAAGGTATGCGAAGCATGTCAGTTTGGTAAGCAGGCAAAACAACCCTTTTCACATGACAGAGATGTAAGCAGAAATATCCTTGATGTTGTGTATATAGACATTTGGGGGCCTACATAAAATGTATCTCTTGGAGGCAGTTCATACTTTGTCACATTCATTGATGATTGTTCTAGAAAGCTATGGATATATTTTATGAAGGAAAAGAGTGAAGTGTTTGAGCACTTTAGAACTTTCAAGGCTGCATTTGAAAGAGAAACTGACTTGAAAGTAAAGTGCTTGAGGTCAGATGGAGGGGGAGAGTACCTCTCGAATGAGTTCAGTGATTTTCTGAGGTCTCATGGGATAAAGAGACAGTTCACATGCAGGTATACCCCACAGCAAAATGGTGTTGCAGAAAGGAAAAACAGGCATATTGCAGAAGTTGCACGTGCCTTGATGGCTGAAAAGAATATGCCTAAGCATTTTTGGTCTGAGGCTATTCATACTGTTGTTTATATTATGAACAGAACTCCCACAGCTGCAGTTCATGGGATGACTCCTGAAGAATGCTTTACTGGCAAGAAGCTTGATGTATCGCACTTGAAGGTATTTGGCTGTGTTGCATACATTCATGTGCTAGATGAGCTACGAAATAAGCTTGATCCAAAGGCAGAAAATGGCGTCTTTATTGGATACTCTTTAGAACAGAAAGGGTATCGCTGTTATAACCCTGTCACATGTAAGTTCAAAGTGAGCAGGGATATCATCTTTGATGAAATGAGCAATTGGTATGCATCTAGTGGTGATGCATTAGATGATGATGATGATCATGACACTCATGTGCAGGCTAAAAAGAAAGAATCACGGACTCTTAGTGGACCAAAGACATCATTTGGTAGTCCTTGGTCTGGGAGACTAAGAAGTACCTCTACATCATTAGGTGGGTCTAGTAGGGTTGAAGGAAAAGAGAGAGACAGAGAGAGTGATCTCTTCGATTATTTGATAAAAAGCAATACTCACACTATATGAGGATAACCTAGTGTAAGTGTTAACTAGACTGACTAACTCTAGTCAGGTCACCTACTAGCTGAACCGACTTATTCAATATAGTCATATGCAGACAGCTGCACACTAGCTGTCACCGATGTCGGTCATACATAAAGATAGACTCACGGAAGAGCTTGACTTCTAACACTCCCCCTCAAGCTCAAGACAGCATCTGCACACCAAGTAGCTGTCTAAAACCACAAAACTTATCTTTACCTTGAGACTTGGTAAAGATATTTGCAACTTGCTCATCAGTCCTCACATGCATGAGATCAACCTTTCCTGCAAGGACCATCTCTCGAATGAAGTGGTAGTGTACCACTATGTGTTTTGTCCTGGCATGGTAAACTGGATTCATGGCCAGGAGTACACTACTGAGATTGTCGCATAACAGTGTCACTGGAGCATCAACCTGTATATCCAAGTCAGCCATAAGCTTGAGTAGCCATGCAATCTCACATGCTGCCAATGCAGCTCCCCTGTACTCAGCCTCAGTACTAGATAAAGCAACTGTAGGCTGCTTCTTGCTGCTGCAGCTGATCATGCCACTACCAAAGCCAAAAGCATAGCCACTCGTAGACCGTCTGTCTAATGAGCATCCTGCCCAATCTGCATCTGTGTATCCAATCAATGTCAAGGGCTTATCTCTGACATAGAACAGCCCATAGTCTACAGTGGACTTAACATACCTCATGATGCGTCTAACTGCATCTAAGTGTGGCTTCCTCGGCTTCTGCATAAACTGGCTTATCAGCCCTACAGCATAACTCAAGTCAGGCCTAGTGATGGTTAAGTAAATCAGACTGCCCACCATCTGCTTGTACATAGTCACATCTTCAACTTCAGTCCCAGTGTTCATGTCTAGCTTTACATTCTGATCCAGAGGTGTATCGAGTGGTTTGCATTCAGCCATGCCATACTTCACAAGCATTTCCATGGCGTAATGCTTCTGCATCAGCCATAAACCATTTTCAGCTGGTACAACCTCAATACCTAAGAAATACTTCAGATCTCCTAGATCTTTCATGTCAAATTCAGATTTCAACATCTTCATTGCCTGCTGAATTCCCATGTCATCATCTCCAGTAATTATCAGGTCATCAACATAAATGACCAGCACTACCAAGCCACTGTCAATCTTCTTTGTGAAAAGGCTGTGATCAGCCCTGCCAACAACAAATCCAAGGCTCTGCAAGTAGTTGCTAATCCTAGCATGCCAGGCTCTCGGAGCCTGCTTCAGCCCATATAGTGCCTTTTTCAGCTTGCACACATAATGCTGAAAATCAGGGTGCTCATACCCTTTCGGCTGAGCCATATATACATCCTCTGTTAAATCACCGTTGAGAAATGCATTCTTGATATCCATCTGCTACAATTTCCAGCCTTTTGTAACTGCCAAGGCAATTACTGTACGTATGGTTGCCATCTTTGCAACCGGGCTGAATGTTTCATCATAATCCAATCCATACTGTTGAGCATATCCTTTAGCAACCAGCCTGGCTTTGTATCTTTCCACACTGCCGTCAGACTTACATTTGATTTTATAGACCCATTTGCAACCAATGTTCTTTTTCCCATCAGGCAGTGGCATCAGATCCCAAGTCTGATTTTCAGCCAAGGCATTCATCTCTTCATTCATAGCATTGCACCAATTTTCATCCTTTACTGCTTCAGCATAAGTACCTGGTTCTTTGATCTCCATCACCTTTGTCATGTAAGCATAATGCTTTGCAGCATAACCAGTGTACGTAAACCTATCAACAGGTCTCCTAATCCTCTCTGATCTCCTGAGCTGTGGCTCACTCTGAGCTTGCCTCTCATGAGGCGGCACATAACGGCTCTGCCTAGCACCTGGCGTCATAACAGACGGAATCCCCAATTCGCTGTCTAAGCTGTCACTGCTCGATGACTCATAGCCTGATGTGAGTGGTCCTGTCACATCCTCAAAAACCTTTTCTTTTCCTTTTCCCTTGTCATTTCTCCCCCTCATTGACATATCCGTGTCAGTGGACATAGAATTACGGTTCCGTAAGCGTCCGGACCAAGGACTCACTGCGGAAGATACATCTGTTGTTTGACCACTCATAGAAGTACTCTCTGCAGGAGTATTTTCAGTATGATTCATACTAGGTGAGCCATCAGTAGACACTGCAACAGGATTCCCATACCACGATGCTAACTCATCAAAGACTACATCTCTGCTGATGAGTGTCTCATGTGTAGAAGGTACATAACACTTGTATGCTTTCCATTCCTGTGCATATCCCAAAAACACACTCTTCACTGCCTTAGGATCCAATTTCTTCCTCTTCTCATCCGGTATATGCACATACGCAATGCATCCAAAGACTTTCAAGTGCCTGATATCAGGTCTATGACCATACAGTTTCTCATAAGGGATGACTGTATGTATTCCTGCTGTAGGAGTGTGATTTAGCACATAAACTGCAGTCACTACTGCTTCAGCCCAATAGGCATTAGGCAAACTCTTCTCATTTAGCATAGCTCTTGCTGACTCCATTAAGACTCTGTTCTTCCATTCTGCAACACCGTTCTGCTGCGGTGTATAGCTACACGTGAGCTGCCTTCTGATCCCATACTTGGCAAGATATCTGTCAAATTCTTTGGATACATATTCACCTCCTCCATCTGATCTCAAACATGATATGTAGCAATGAAGTTCATTTTCAGCATGTTTTTTAAAGTCTCTAAAGACTTCAAACACCTCATCTTTATGCTTCAAAATGTACAGCCAAGTGTACCTGCTGAAATCATCAATAAATGAGACATAGTACCATGCACCTCCAAAAGACGCATTATGCGACGGTCCCCAGACATCGGAATGCACCAACTGCAAAGGCCTAATGCTGTTTTGTACATGTCTCATGAAAGGAAATCGTGCCTACTTCCCAAACTAACATGCAGGACACACATGCCCAAAGTCATTATACTTGAATTTTGGTAATCCAAGTACGACTGCCTTCTGTTGCATGGATTTCAGCTTTTGTACATTTACATGTCCGATTCTCTTGTGCCAGATCTCTACATCTGTGATGGCACTCTCATCATGAGCAAACATAGCTGCTTTAAGTTCAGGAATGGTCGCTTCCAAAGTAAACATCCTACCATCCCTTCTGCCCTTGGCAATTAGCTTGCAACCATTTCCATACTCCTCAATGAAACATCCATCCTTGTTAAACCTCACTTGCAGATTCTGTTCTGCCATTTGACCCACAGACAACAAATTCTTTGTTATGGTCGGTACATGTAAGACATCATGCATGCCTTTTTTCTTGCCATCAGGCATCATCAATGGAACAATCCCTTTATGCTTTATGTCATGTTGGGTATCATCCCCAGTACATACATGACCATGTGTACCTGCAACCATCTCATCAAACCACTCTCCATGCGGAGTCATGTGGTTTGACGCACCAGAGTCAATGTACCACCTGTCATCTCTGTTCTGCCTTGACACAGTCTTGGACACATGTTGCATGGCAAAGAGTCTCTCAACCTGATCATCTTGACCACCACTAGAGGATGCATAATGCCCATGCTGTTTCCCTTTTGTCTTCATGTCATTCTACTTTTTGTAACATTCCTTCGCTATGTGCCCATACTTACCACAATAATGATAGTCCTTGTCCTTGTTGGACTGATCAGTAGACTGCCAAGATCCAGATCCACCTCCTCTTCCTCGAGGTGATCTCCCCCTACCTCTAAAACGACCAGATCCTCGCTGGCCCTGTGTATTGGCACCATGCCAATTTCCTTGCTGCTGCTGCTATCCATAGGCATTACGAGTGTCGCCACGACCTCGATATGAACCACGGCCTCTGCCTCCTCTGCCACGCTGGCTAGAGTATAACACAGTGTCTCTGCTCTGAGAGGCACTGGAACCTGTACTTAGACCAAGTTTGACCTCCTCATGCAGCAACAATGCAACCAGTTCTTCCCAGTCAGGGGGATCTGCTCTTACTGAGATGGACGTGTCAAATGCTTTGTATTCTTTCCCTAAACCATTCAATGCAACAGCAATCATATCATCTTCTGATAGCCTTGAACCAATGGTGGCTAACTGATCAGCTATGGTCTTGATCTTCGTGGTATACACCTGGATGCTCCTACCATTTCTAGACATATTATTGAACTGCTGTTTCAACTGAATCTTCCGTGCATGTGTCATGGTTCCATAATTTCTCATCAGTATATCCCAAGCATCCTTTGGAGACTCACAACCAGTGATTTGAATAGCCATAGCATCTGATATACATAGTGAAAACCAATGCAATACCTTACATGCTCTTTCAGTCCATAACCTATGAGCTCTCTTCTGTTCATTTGTTGCATTTACTTCTAGTAATTCAGGAGCTGCTTCATCTCCTGTGCATAAGTCCCAATATCCTCTGCCAACCAAAAATTTTTTCATTCTGAATTTCCATAATGCAAAGTTTTTTTTGTCTAGCTTTTCTCCAACTATTTGTGTGATATTATCAGTCCCATGTGCATTAGCCATGATGCAACAGACCGTATGTCAATTGCCTGACTCCCTGCAAGTCAATAAGTAACTTGAGTGACTTTAGTCCTTGACTGTTTATGACAGTTTGCTGGTTATTGTCTGCTCAGATACGCAGTATTTTAGTCCAAAAACATTGGTACATGCTCCCCCTGACACTTGGCAATCACTAACATATTTCAACCTGTGTGTATGGACGGTAATCAATGCAAAGCCAGCATGTATTCAAACAAACTGTTTATGATCAGACATGCAATCTGTAAGCATAAAACTTGAGTGACCAGCAGCTTCTTCGTAGTCCAGAAATGAGTGTATATGATCCAAAAATGCACCTACAGCAGTCCAGATGTTGACCTCTGCATACGAGGTTCCAAACAAGTCAATCTGACACTTTTTGCATGTACTGCAAGTACCAAAACATAGTAATCTGGCTACAGATCTCAATCAGCCACCAAAGACATTCAATCACCGTGTATTTTAGTCCAAGAGCTGCAAATACATTCCATCCATTCACTGCTTGATGACAACTTAATACATGAGCATTCGATTGATCAAAGACAACCTGTCTTCAAGGAGTCAACCCCATCCTGGGAGAGGCAAGTCGAGAGTTGCATCAACTATTTGTAATCAGCCCCCACAGTCAATGAGCACAGATGACAGTTTCTATTCAGCTTCAATTAGTCCAGATTTGAGCATCCAATGCTCTCTGTACTTCACAAGTACTTTGCATTCATGAAGACCCTCCTAGCATTTACTGTGAGCAAGTAAGCATCTATAGGCTCTCAATCTTCAAAATGTAAACTGTCATAAGAGTAGAAACTATTTTCAGCCAGTTAACTCTCTACAAGTCTGAAAGTTTAACTCTTCAAAGGCATTTCATTCCAGCCTTGATGAATATAGAACATCCCATGAAGTTTGTGTTTGCCAGTTCTACTATCAAATGATAAGAACTGTCTGCTGGTATATTACAGATCTATAACAATCTTACATACAGTCCATGTCTGTATGCAGGCTGAATATGGAGCTGCTAATGCTGCCCATAGCACTGACTTGTTGCATAATCTCAATAATCTTCAACTAACATGCCCTTGTGTATTGTCTTGAGGAGGCGCATTTTCCTGGAATCGTGTGGACTGTATGCTGAATATATCCACGTTTTTACTGCTGCCTCAAGTATGGGAGATGCCAAGCACTCATCAATGCTCACTCTTCTTAAGCTACCAAGTGAAATGTCATCATTAATGTCAAGCATACAACTGTATAATTCATCACGTTGACCAATAGGAATAGGCGCAGATTTTCACACCAGGGGGCGCAGATTTTCAGGTTAGTCCACGCTGATTTTCAAGAGGCAATCCACGCTGATTCCTTTAATACATATTCCACTGTTTAATGCTTCCAATGCTGGTCATAAACTGCTACAGAGCATGATTCAAATCAAGCTCTTCAATCCTCCCTTCAAGCCTTAATGACCTCCTATCAGACGTATGCATACAGACATTGATACATACCTTCCTTTGACTATGGCTTCATTTGCAAGTGTCCAGCTTCTTCCTCATTCCTTACTTCCATCTCCTTTGCACTGCAAGTTGTCATGCCCATTCTCCCACAGCCTCATGGATGAGGCTCTGATACCATGTTGAAGGAAAAGAGAGAGACAGAGAGAGTGATCTCTTCGATTATTTGATAAAAAGCAATACTCACACTATATGAGGATAACCTACTGTAAGTGTTAACTAGACTGACTAACTCACTGACTAACTCTAGTCAGGTCACCTACTAGCTGAACCGACTTATTCAATATAGTCATATGCAGACAGCTGCACACTAGGTGTCACCGATGTCGGTCATACATAAAGATAGACTCACGGAAGAGCTTGACTTCTAACAAGTAGCACTACAGGTAAAGACAAAGGAAAGAATAAAGTGTCAGATGGCATTGATGCAGTTCTTGATGGAGACTCCAGTGGCTCAGAGAGCCTGGATGATGAGCTTGGTATTCCTTCTGTCAGGACACTAGGTGTACAGAGAGCTCATAGTAATGTAAAGGCTCCATTGAGTGATCCAGTGGTACGCAGATTTAGCAGGGTCAGATACCCTGTTAAAAGATTTGGTTTTGAAGGTTATGCAGCTCACCATTATGCTTATATGGTAAAACTAGTTGAGGATGTTGAGCCCACATGTTTTGAGGAGGCTGTTGGTCATGCTCATTGGGATGCAGCAATGGATGAGGAGATGGCTGTATTAGAGGCCAATAAGACTTGGGATCTAGTATCATTGGCGAAGGGCAAGAAAGCTATTGGATGTAAGTGGGTTTATAAAATTAAGCACAATGCAGATGGTTCTATTAGTAGGTACAAAGCTAGGCTGGTTGCAAAAGGCTATGCCCAGACATATGGCATAGATTATGAAGAAACCTTCAGTCCAATTGCTAGGATGGCAACTGTCAGATGTGTGATTGCTTTGGCAGCAGCCAAAGGTTGGAGGTTGCAGAAAATGGATGTAAAGAATGCCTTCTTGCATGGTGACTTACAGGAAGAAGTGTATATGGATCAGCCAGCAGGTTATGAAGATTTAGAGCGTCCCACTTATGTGTGCAGGTTGAAGAAGGTGCTCTATGGGCTCAAGCAAGCACGTAGAACATGGTCTGACAAGATCAGAGAGTATCTTGTCAATATTGGCTTTTATGTTTCTGATACTGATCACTCACTTTATGTGAGAAAGGGAGATGCAGGTTTGGTCATCATAGTCATCTATGTGGATGACTTGATTATTACAGGTGATAGTGATAGTGGGATTGTTGAAGTCAAGGATTTTTTGCAGAAGAAGTTTGAGATGAAGGATTTAGGTGAGCTAAGGTACTTCCTTGGCATTGAGGTGATCAGATGGGATGATGGTATATGGCTGTCTCAAAAACAGTATGGTTGGATATGTTGTCCAAGTATGGTATGACAGCATGCAAACCACTTTCAATCCCATTGGAGCAGAATGTAAAGTTGAGTGCTGATGTTGGGGATGTGATAGAAGACCCTACTATGTTCAGGAGGATAGTGGGGAGTTTGATCTACATGACCATTACAAGGCCAGACTTGAACTGCACTATTGGTCTTGTGAGTCAGTTTATGCAAGTACCTAGAAAGCCACATTTGGATGTAGTCAAACGCATATTGAGATATGTGAAGTCCACATTACATTATGGAATTTTCTATGAGGCAGGTACAGATGTACAGGTGTTTGGATACACAGATGCAGATTGGGCTGCTAGTATGTCTAATAGAAGATCTACTAGTGGATACATGTTCTCTCTTGGTAGTGCAGCAGTTGCTTGGAGCAGCAAAAAGCAATCTACAGTTGCTTTGTCGAGTACAGAGACTGAGTATAAAGGTGCTATTGTTGCAGCGTGTGAGGTAGTATAGCTACAAAAGTTAATGGTTGATTTGGATGTGTAGGTGGAAGTTCCACTTGTCATTTATTATGACAACATGAGCAATATACAGTTGGCTAGGAACCCTATGTTCCATGCCAGGACAAAACATATTGAGGTACACTACCACTTTGTGAGAGAGAAGGTACTAGCAGGTGAGAGTGACTTAGTGTACACTTAGCACGTCGGTGGTCATTATGACTCTCACATGGCCACTGACTCATTACTTATTATATTCAGGTTGTTACACCTATTTACAGCTGGCATAGTTATAGCACTAGTCGACTAGTGTAGTCGGTTATGCATTGTTTGACTTAGTAGGCCACTTTCCTTTATGTTGTATCTTATCTATACTTTGTGTACATTGTAAAGAGTGTGGAAGAAGAAGAAGAAACCCGCAAGAAAACGTTTTGGCCTCCATCTCTCTTCTTGTCTCTTGAGTGAGCTTCTCCTAATGCATTCTGTGTGTGTTCGGCGCAGCATCTTGAGCAAGTCCCCCCACCACACGATTCTTGACATAATGTCCATGCTGCGTGCTTTTTCCCTTCATATTAGCTTGCTTTTTATGGAAATCCTTCATGATATGTCCATATCTTTCGTAATGATGACAGTCTTTATCCTTGCCAGATTGCTCATGCGACGGCCAGGAGCCACCTCTGCCTCCAGGTGATCTCTCCCTGCCTCTAAAAACTCCAAATCCTCATTGTCCTTGCGTATTTGAGTTGTGCCAAGCATTTTTATATTGTTGTCCATGTATGTTTTGAGTGTCTCCTCTAACTCAAAAAGATCCATGAGCTCTACCACCTCTAGCTCGTTGACTATGGTAAAAGACAGTGTCTCTGCCCTAAGATGTGCTTGAACCTATATTTAAGCCAATATTTACTTCTTCATGTAGCAACAATGCAAGTAATTCATCCCAATTAGGGGGCTTTTCTCTCATAGAAATGGACATATCAAATGCCTTATACTCCTTGCCTAACCCATTCAATGTCACTACAATCATATCATTCTCTGAAACACGAGATCCAATAGTAGCTAGCTAGTCAACTATGGTCTTTATTTCTGTTGTGTATGCTTGAATGCTCCTGCCATTCCTAGACATATTCTTGAACTATTACTTTAGTTGTATCTTTATTGCATGCATGACATTACCATAATTCTTCAATCATGAGTGCATCCCAAGAATCCTTCAAGAAATGGCAACTGGTAATCTACATAGCCATTGCATCATAAATGCACAAAGAAAACCAATGCAGTACTTTACTAGCTCTTTTCGACCACTGTTGGTGAGCTATTCGTTGTTCTTGTGTTGGATTCCGTTCAAGAAATTTGGGTTCAACTTCAGCCCCCATACATAAATCCCAATAGCCTTTGCCAATCAAGAAATTTTGCATTCTAAACTTCCATAGAGCAAAGTTTTTGTTATCAAGCTTCTCTCCCACAATTAGAGTGATATTGTCAGTGCCTTGAGCATTTTCCATATTTGCAACTAAGGTATTCAATTCTATATGAAATTTGTAAGTGTTTGACTCCTTGCAATTCAAGAATAGACTTTCAGTAGTTCGAGAATAGTCTTTCTGTAGTTCAGGGATAGTTTCCTACAGTTTAGGACTAGTTTCGTGCAGTTCTTTAGGTACAGTTTCTTGACAATCTGCTTGCTATAAACTGTATTCCAGCAATGAAAAAACACAATCAACTGAGCATACACAAAGGTCAAATCAGTTCGAAACATTCTATGGTAGTGGAAAAACATCTCAGTAACAACCTATGTCCATACAAGCATCAATAGATGCATAGAGCTAATACTGACATCCACTAGACTTTCCCAAATTTATGACATGCAAGCAGCTTGTTATGACTAGTAGCACAAACTCTACAATAATCAGGGTATTCTTAGCTCAAAAATATCCTTAAACCACCATAGACATGTCCTAGTACATTGGGGATTCAATATGTGACCAAACAAGCATCAATGTTTGTACTATATGCAAGTAGCAGTGCCAAATACTCTTCCCACAAGTTGTTTACAGCCAATCCATTGCTATAGGTAGTTGTATTTCATCCTATATTTGAGCATTTAATTCTCATTTACATCCACAAAAAATCTTATATTCATGGACCAACATGTAAGCATTTATTGGTTACCAAATAGGTGTCAAGATACTCCAAAACTTCATGTGTAAGCTGTCATATATTCAAGACAGATTTCAGTCCGCATTCTAGACAGATTTCATCCTGCTATTACCATTTAAATCTGAATGTTGAACTCTTCAAAGTCATGCCAAAATTCATGAGAGTAAATTCATATACATTGCCAAGCATCAGTAGTCACCAGTAGAGGTCAATATAGCTCCCAACGAGCTACAATCAAGTAGGTGTATGTTATCCCTGTATAATTAACAACAAACTTGCTCTGTTTTCCAAAAGCCAATAATTGATTTGAACATCCCACAAGCAAGTTGAGAACCAAGATACCAATGCTATGAAGATTTCTTCAATCCCTAACAAGTTTTATATCAATATTAGAGTGTGTTTATGACTGTCAATGTCTGAGTTGGAGTAGGGGAAGATGACCAACAAGCTTGTGCAATCTATGCATTTCATGTTTTTTGACTTGTTACTATTTTTCCCCTCAATGCTCATGCAACAAAGCCCATTTAAGGGGCAGAGAACCCCTTTAAGCCTCAATAGGTTGTGAACTGATAAACCACAAGAAACATACATTCCAAATGTTGATGCCAATGCCACCACCAAGCCTTCAGGCTTCAGGCTCTAATACCATGTTTACGATTCAGAGGGAGAGAGAGACAAAGCCACGGAGCTGTAATAGAGAGTCATGAACTCCCATTATTCTCTACATCTCATTATTCCATAATGCTTACCAAAGTCTAATCACACATAACTGAAAACACACTAGGTCACTAACTGACCATACCACTAATTGTGGTTGAGTCTGACTAACTCAGTTACTATAACACATATGGAGAGTGACAGCTGTCTAGATAAGGTCGGTCATGTCGGTGATACTGATCATCATGAGCTTGATTTTCAATAGTTATGCCATCCCTACAAATATAGAAATAGGCTTACAAGGGACAATTATGGTGTTTATAATGGCACTACTATATGGTGGTGTTGATCCACCACTTCAGTGGGTCCGAGAAGGAATTGACCATCCAACTTTAGGTATTAAGGGAAAACTACTACTTTTGTATGTATTGGGACTACTCTTACTACAAGGGGCTATAAACCCTTGACTTTAAGAGATACTAGACTCTATGATCTACGAAGTATTTACAAAACAATTCTATCATGAATCATGTGGTGGAAAACTTGCTTAAGCTGTTGCACCAAACACACAACATACACACAAGAGGAAGCTCACTCAAGAACACAAGAAGAGAGATGGAAGCCAAAATGTTAAGAACACAAGAAGAGAAATGGAGGCCAAAATGTTTTCTTTTCTTCTTCTTTCACACACAATATAATGTATACAAAGTATAGATAATATACAATATAAAGAAAAGTGACCTACTAAGTCAAATAGTGCACAACTAACAGTACTAATTGATTGGCGCTATAATGATTCCAGCTATAGGTAGATGCAACAAACTGAATATAATAAGTGATAAGTTATCGATTATGTGAGGATCGTAATGACCACTGACATGCTAAGCATAGATGTGTGAGCCCATCTAATCAAGTAGTCCATCATCAATGTCTGCACGTGTTAAGCTTGCCATCTCAACACTCCCCCTCAATCTCAACTATATCTCTACAGCTCCAAGCTTCGAAATTTTTGAAGCTTCTTTGCACCCAATGCATTTGTGAAAATGTTAGCTATCTGATCCTATATGCTGATATATACCAGGTCAATCTCTCTTGCAAATACCTTCTCTCTCATAAAGTGATATTGCACCTCAATGTGTTTTGTCCTAGTATGGAACACTAGGATCCTAGCTAACTATATGCTACTCATATTGTCACAGTGAATGTCAATTGGACCATCTCCTTGCACATCCAAATTACCCAATAACTTTTGCAGTCATACACCTCACATGTTGCCACCATAGTAGTACATGTGTACTCGATAAAGCAATCGTAGATTACTTTTTGCTATTCCATGTAATTGTTGCACTACATGAATCTGCTGGTAGATCTTTTGTCAAACATACAACCATCCCAATCTACATACGCATATCCAAACACCTATATATTCTTACCTACCCCATAAAAAATTCCATAATGTAATGTAGACTTCATATACCTCAATATGCATCTAAATGAGGCTTTCTAGGCATCTGTATAAACTCACTGATAAGGCCAACATCATAACTCAGGTTTGACCTTGTGATAGTCATATAAATCAAGCTCCCTATTATTCTCCTAAACATAGTGAGGTCTTCTGTCTCATTTTCAACATCAATTCTCAACTTTACATTTTGCCATCTGTATAAACTGACTGATAAGGCCAACATCATAACTCAGGTTTGACCTTGTGATAGTCATATAAATCAAGCTCCCTATTATCCTCCTAAACATAGTGAGGTCTTCTGTCTCATTTTCAACATCAATTCTCAACTTTACATTTTGCTCCAATGGTACTAAAAGAAGAGACTTACACATTATCATACCATACTTGGATAATATATCCAAGCTGTACTACCTTTGGGATAGCCATATACCATCATCACATCTGATCATGTCAATACCAAGAAAGTACCTTAGCTCACCCAAATCCTTCATCTCAAACTTCTTCTTCAAAAGGTCCTTAAATTTAGCAATCCCACAATCACTATCACCTATAATAATCAAGTTATCCACATAGATGCCTATGATAATCAAACCTGCATCTCCCTTTCTCACATAAAGTGAGTAATCAACATAAAAAACATAAGAGAAAATGTTTACAAGATACTCTCTAATCTTGTAAGACCATACTCTAGGTACTTGCTTTAGCCCCATAGAGTGCCTTCTTTAACCTACATATGTATGTGGAATGCTCTATATCCTCATAATCTATTTGCTCCTTCATATATATCTCTTCTTGCAATTCACCATGCAAGAAGGCATTCTTTACATACATTTGTTGTAAAATCCAACCTTTGCTATTACCAAAGCAATCACACATCTAACAGTTGCTATCCTAGCAACTAGACTAAATGTCTCTTCATAATCTATGCCATATGTTTGAGCATAGCCTTTTGTAAATCAGCATATCCTTTTGTAATCAACCTAGCCTTATACCTGCTAGTAGAACCATCTGCATTATGCTTAATTTTGTAGATCCACTTATAGCCAATAGCTTTCATACCCTTAGCAAATGGTATTGGAGCCCAAGTCTTATTGGCTTCTAATACAACCATCTCCTCATCCATTGCTACATCTCAATGAGTATGACCAATAACATTGTCAAAGTAAGTGGGCCCAACATCCTCAACCATCTTTACCATATAAGCATAATGGTGAGCTACATAACCTTCAAAACCAAATCTTTTAATAGGATATCTAACCCTGCTAGACCTATGTATCACTAGATCACTCAGTGGAGCCTTTACATTACCATGTACTCTTTATATACCTCTGGTATCTTGACCTAATCTTGACTAAAGAAATACAAAGCTCATAATCCAAACTCTCTAAATCACTAGAATCTCTAGCAAATTCCAAATGACTATAACACTTTGTCTTTAACTATAACACTTTGTCTTTAATTATAACACTTGTAGATGCATCTAAAGATGTGGGATTGTTCGTTAGTCTCCCAGACAAAAAGTTAACTGTAGATGTAGTATTAGATTATTTTTTTGGTCCACCAAGGCTCTATGATTCTTGCTTTTCTTTCTACACATAACTATCGTGATGGTCATCATTATCTAATGCATCACTACTAGATGTATACCAATTGCTTATCACATAAAAAATAACATCCTTGCTCACTTTAAACTCACTTGTTATAGGATTATAATAATGATACTCGTTGTGCTCTAAAGATTATCCAATAAAAATACATTTTTGAGTATTTGGATCAAGCCTTTTTCATAGCTTGTTTGGCACATGGACATATGTAATACAACCAAACACTTTCAAGTGTGACACATCAAACTTCTTGCGTGTAAAGCATTCTTTGGGGATCATCCCATGAGCTATAGTTGTGTAAAGCATATTGTTTTCTGTCATCAATGCACATGTAACTTCTCTTATATGTCTATTTTTTCTTTCTACAATCCCATTTTGTTGTGGAGTATACTTGCAAGTAAACTCTCTTTATCCCATGAGATCTCAAGAAGTCACTAAACTCATTTGAGAGGTACTCTCCCCCTCTGGATCTCAAGTACTTAACTTTCAAACTTGTTTTTATTTCAATTGCAACCTTGGAAGTTTTGAAGTACTTAAATACAACACTATTTTTTCTCATGAAATACATCCACAGCTTTCTTAATGACAAAATATTTACTTTCACCAAGGGGGATATATTTTTTATAGACCTCCAAACATCTGTATGCACAACATCAAGTATATTCATGCTCATATCTCTATCATGCAAAAAAAGTTGTCTTATTTACCAAACTAAAATGCTTCACACACTGTATGAAATTGTGTATTTACATTAGTTTTAGCCTTTGCATATTTGTATATCCAATGCATTTGTGCTATATTTTGATGTTTGCAAACCATTTTTTTTTCTTTAGAATACATAGTAGCATTTATAGAAAACATTTCAACATCTAAAGTGAACATGCAGTCAACTCTACTTTCTTTCACGATCAACTTGCACTCACTTATTGTTAAAATCTTTCACAAAGTAGTCTTTTGTATTAAATCGAACCTTCAATCCTTGCTCTACCATTTGACCAATAAACACTAAATTATTTATGATAGATGACACATGTAATACATCTAACAAACTCTTTATCTAAACATCATGCAAGGACAAGTAAACTTTTTTAATGTGTGAGATTGGATGGCATGAATCATCATCCGTTTGCACATAACTTGAATTTTATAAATCTTACACCTCTCCAAATCATTGAGCATGATTGGTTATATGATTAGATGCACCTGAATCAACATATTATACATCATCGTGTATCCCCTTTCCTATAATAGTATTCATAATATGTTGTATAACAAAAAGATGCTCATTCTTATCTTTATTTTGTCATGAAGACAATGTATAGTTTCCTTGCTGCAATTTACCACTGTAGATATTATCCTTCTTAGTATAACAATGGGCTACAATATGACCTGTTTTGCTACAATAATGAAAAACAATATCAAAGTTTTTTATAACCTCTATTTTTCCATCTACCTCTTCCTTTGGAGCTCCCCTTGACAGGGCCTTCGAAGTTGGTGATTGGTTGCAGGGTGTCGGATTCACATGAAAAGGAAAAGAGAGTGCATTGCATAGGGGGTGTGTCTACCTTACTGTGTAGTGCATTGTGTCTGTGCCAGTGGAATTGGAAGTTGGTCGAAGCTCGAGCATTGTCCCACACTTGAGGACTAAGTTCATGCATAGGGCAGGTGCGATGGGTGTATCTTAGGGAGACATGTCTAATCATAGGCACTAAAAGTCTCTTGAAACTTGTATTTCATCGAACAATTGATTCAACTTGTTTTGTTGGTTATCACCAACACATCCCATGCCACGACCTCTTAAAGAGGATCTACCACGTCTCGTTTTTGAACTTGAGTAAAAAGCTTGGACCTGCTCACCACTTTTTCAAAATATTCACCCTGCATATTGATCTCTTTAATGATTATGAGAGAGATAAACTCATCAAAAACTAAAAACGGTTTCTGCACATACATAGAAGTGACAAAGGATTTCTAGGCCTTCTCATTATTAAGACAACCCAAAGTAGATAAAACCAAAATCTTCATCATCAGATATTGCATTAATAGTTGTTAAGGCATCTGCAATGCTTCTCACTTTTAAAATACACTTATTTATAGACATCTTTCATTTCTTCAAGGTATTCAACTTTTGCTTGAATTGAATATTCAGTGCCTTTGTATTTACTGAAAATATGTCCTTAAAAATTTTTTGAGGTGCATGTGAAGTTTTTACATTTCTAATATATCCCAAAATAATATTATCAATGATTGCAAATAGCCAATATATCACCTTTTTGTATTTTACATTCCATTCTTTGCATACTTTAATTTTTCTACAGTCGTCGTAAGATCATTGAGCTCTGGCTCCATTTCTTTACTTGAAACAAACTTAAAGAGACATTTTCCAATAAGGATGTTTGTCACATGAAAATTCCATTATGGGTAGTTGTTATTGTCCAGTTTCTCAATTATAGGGTTTCCACTGTTTTGTGTCATTATTATAAAATTGATAAAACTATAAGCAAGTCTTCTACAACCTTTCACAACAAATGCACAATAGTACACCAAGTAGCCTTTTTTATTGACTACTTAACAATACATGTAATTTGTAACATATTTACAAATAAAACTCGTGTTTTCTTCTAAACAAACACCTTAAAACTTATAGATTTCAAATCTATAATTTGTGCATCCACTTTTGATCAACACAACCAAAATCGTAATATACCCTGAAACTATTGTCTACAACCTTTCCGGTTTGAAATGAGGCCTGAAACGGTCTCAAATGGCCAGAAAACAATAGATTATCCTTAAAAGGATAGTTTTAAAAATGTACAATACTCTACTCGCATACCAAATCTCAAAGCAATTTGAGATTTTTACTCTTGTTTGCTTCGAATGCCTCTACATGCACTATCTAAGAGAAAGAGTGAAAGAATACGAGAGCTTCTTACCTGTTGCTTGCTTACTCAAATCCTTTCTTCTTCCCTTTTGCTTCAGCCTTCAAAACTAGTCTCTCTTAGTGGCATTGCTTTGATACCATGTCATGAATCATGGAGGAAAACTTACTTAAGATGCTATGCCAAACACATACCATACACACAAGAGGAAGTTTGCTCAAGAACACAAGAAGAGATATGAAAGCCAAAATATTTTCTAATTGGTTTTTCTTCTTCTTTCATACATAGTATGATTTACACAAAGTATAGATAAGATACAATGTAATGAAAAGCATCCTACTAAGTCAAATAGTGTGTAATTGACTATACTAATAGAATACTGCTATAACTATGTCAACTGTAGTAGATAGGTGCAACAAACTAAATATAATATGTAATAAGTTAGTGACCATGCGAGGATTGTAATGACTACCGACGTACTAAGTTTAGATATGTGGATTGTTAATCGTAGCACAATAAAAAGCAGAAAAAGTGAAAAAGTGCAAGTCCAAACCTAAAAGAGGTGGCTCAAAAGGAAATCGGACAGAACGGAATAAGCAGGAAGGGAAATGGCCGAAAGCATAAGGGCAGTCTCAAAAGCTAAGGCAAAGGTGAAAGTACACTTTTAAATGTGAGGTGTCCCTAAAAATTTTGTAAAAGAGCGCAAGACTCCCTCCTGTGCAAACTATAAAGGTAGATGGGTGGTAAGAAGGAAGCTAGGAAGGTAAGAGGACAATGGGAAAAAGGCCATGTGAAAAAAGGGATAAGGAGATGACCACCCAAAAGGAATTTAGGGTTTTGTATATAAATTTGAAAAGTGAATGAGGAGCTCATTCTTTGGTGTGTAGAAAAGTGGACTCATCTTCTTCTCTTCTTCTTCTTGCTTGCTTGTGCGTTTTGAGAGAGGGAGTGTGAGAGTGTGAGGGAATGAGTGTGTGAGGGTGAGGGATCAAGGAGAAGAATCTCTCCATCATCTCCTCTCTTCTTCTCTTCTCTTCTCTTCTCTTGTCTCGCATGCGGCTATGAAGGGTGGAGGCTTGAGGTTGCTTGAGCTCACATCACAAATCGTGGAGCTGCCGGTGTGCTTGAGGAAGGAGGCAACTCATTTGGACATCAAGGTAATCTCACTACACCCTGGTAGGATCGAACGTGCATCAGCTAGGTGAGAAATAGCCATGGGTGTTCGCTTAAAACGCTTAAACAATAAGTGGTCCATGGGTCTTGGTGGTTGAGAGTGTGAGATTGCCTCTACATTTTGGTTCCATTGCCAAGACCAACGGATTCAAGCTTTGAGAACTTGTGCACCTCAAATCGAGCAACAAAGTAAGGGTTTCATCCCCAAACCGAAGCTTGAGATAGTAGGAGGTTTTGGGTTTTAATATTTGTAGTAAGTATTTTAGTTTTTTGATGATTAGGAAAGTAGGAGGAATCATTTTAGTATTTTGCTTTTGATTTTTGTTGCATTTAGAGTACGTTAGGACAAAAAAATTAAAGGAAAAAATTGTAGGGTTTCTACTATTGAACATGCCTGAACAGGGCACAAACATGGAGAAAAATGGAAAAAAATAGTACTTGGAGGTGTTAGAATCATAGGGAGAGTAAACAAGTAGATTAAGGTTGAGCTTAGCAAGGGTTTAAGACCCTAAGAGGCAAAGGGAGACTTCATTTCCAGGCTCTGTAGTAGAGAGAGAGAGAGAGAGAGAGAGAGAGAGAGAGAGAGAGAGAGCTTGAGAGCTTGTGCAAGACTTGGTGCTTCTAGCGAATCAATCAAAGGCCACAGGAGTTTATTGCTTGTATTAGGTGTATAAAAACCTTCTGTGCATTTAACCTTTGATTTTGCTGAGCCTTGCTAGCATGCGTGGCCAAAAATCATTGGCGTGAAGTGATTTTTGCTCCTACTGGTTATGTGTGCCGATGGAATCGGACACGATCCACACATGTTTGATTCCTAGAATTGGATGCTCGGACACCCTAGACTCGTCCGATTTCGAGAATCGGATGGTCAACACTCTAACCAACTCAATCAATCCGATCAGACCTAGCAAATCAGACTTGGATACTTAGACACACCAGACTCCGATACCCCAATAATTGGACCACTACCATATGTATGATCCTAAGGATCGAACATTTGGACCTGACCTTGTCCGATTTTGAAAATCTGACCCTCGAACAACCTTGTTTGATTTTGTAAATCACACACACTCAAATCAAACTAACTTGACTTGTCGGATCGGATACACCCTATCCGATTCCTAGAATCGGACATCCCTTAATCGGACAATCCTAGAATTACACAGAGCAAATCAAAAAACTAAAATTGGATGTTTGATTCTTGAAATCAAACTCTGCAGAATCCAAATCTTGACACATCAAAATTGACAAATTTAGCATGTCCGCGGTGACAGAGAGTACCTACTGCAACAACAAGAGAATTCACTGAAAGCCTTACATGCAAATTTGACCGTAGAAATCACAGTCAAATAGCTAGGCACATTGCTAACACTCATAACACCACATTTGACACACTTAGAGCCGTAGGCTAACTAGCAAACCCCATTTGACCCTAAACAATGACCTTAAGCAAGCTGAATGATGTACATAGACCTTAGAAACTAGATGAAGCGACTAGAACTAAGTGTAAAGCCCTATTTGGTCGAGTACGTAGAGGAGAGTGTGAAAGCTGCAAGTATCACTTCTTATTCATACTCGCATTGTTTTCCAATACTTGAAGTGCACCTAAGAAAAGATGAAAGCTTGATTTTGCGGGGTGCACAAAAGAGAGCACGCATGCACACACACCGATTGAGTATAAGTTGAGGATTGTTTGTAAATAATAAGGAACTCACTCAGACCTAACAATTTGAACGAACCCACTATAGGAGAAGACCTTGAAACGTAGTTGGGTGATCGAGAACCCCAAGCGTAGGAACAAGCAAGGACCAATACCATTGGAGGAGTGGATTTACCTGGCTTTATCAACCTCATTGACAACCTAGTGGAGCACAAGACCGTAAACATGGTAGAGTTAGGCACTAACCATGGACATGACCAAGAGCTTGACCTAGGCGGTTTTCCAACAGAAATCTAATAGCTAGTTGCCAATTATGATCTATAGATCTAGACCACCATGGTAGGACATCTAAGGATATCATAGCAGACCTCGAGGACGAGAGGAGACTAGTGTAGGAAGCTTTGCAAGGCATAGTGGCCTACAATCAAGAATAGCAAGCCAGAAGTTTATGCCAAAACATAGAAATACACAAGATTCAGTGAGAGGACTGCTAGCCCTAGCAAGCAAAAATAGGATAGGAGACCTAACACAAAAAGGGAAAGAGTGCTGGATGAGCAAGCTTCTTATGAAGCGATTGCTATACAACTCGACAACAGAGTAGAGCACCACTGCAATGGAAACCTTATTGCTTGCAAGATTAGGGGTTAACCAAGGCTCTAAGAGGCTAAGCAACTAGATAAGTACCAGCCAAACGATGACCCATGTAGCTTTGTAGAGCAGTTCGAGTAAGTTTGCAAGGCCAACGGCCTCGCTGATCTTACTCAGCGCTCACAATCTTTTAGTCTATGCTTAGGAGATAAGGGTAGGACCTGGTACATGAGTTTGGACGCTGCTGAGCAAACAGACTTCAACAACATCAAGAGTCTCTTCATTAAGAGATTCTCCAAGCTTGGGTACTCTGATAACCTTCTGGTGCAGCTGATGAACGTCAAGTAGAAAGACAAGCAGGACATCAGAGACTATGTTACCCATGTATGAAGTCTCTTCAAGAGGATCCCAAACTGGTGAGCGACCTACCAAAAGAGTGGTCTCCACAATCTTCATCAATGAGATATGAAGTGAGGAACTCTACAAGGCCTTGGCAAGCAATTCAAGCTTGCAAGGAGATGCACTAACTAGGGTCTTTGAGAGTGGATGACCAACTCAAAGAGAGAAGCTCCAAGAACTCAACCTGAGAGGAGACTAATGCTAGAAACTCTGAGAGAGTTTCAATGTCAAGTGAAAGATTAGGCCCAAGTACTCAGGATAAAGGAAAGGGCATGAATGCAAGTCACAATCTAGTGGAGATGAAGAAAAAGCTAGCTAAATTACAAGAAATGATGAGATGGCCAATATGCCCTCACGTCCAATGCATGTATTGTCGTGGAAACCACCTACCAACAACTAAGTGTCGAAATCCAAGGTCTCGACCTTGCGCCAACTGCGGTAGGTTTGGTCACTATGTCATGCATTGGAGATTATCAAAGAGATTTCCGTACTCGTATCCATATGGACAACCTTATGTAGTGAATAGGTCGCAAAACTTTTTTGGAAGGGGAGGCCCATTGGGTCTCCCGACACCTAATGATGCCTAATCGGTCATTCCTAAGATGGAGATAAACCCCACATGCATACCTAGACCACCTCAACCATATGTAACCCATCCACTGAGCGACTCTCCAGTCACTATGTGGAGGAGTCAAACGACAAAGAGTCTTATGTGCACCCCTACGTATCATATGATGAAGAGGGCAATGCAATCCTCATGGATTACTGACCTACACCAGTGATGGCATTAGGTAGAGATAGAGGTAGAGGTAGAGAGACAGAGGCTTTGGAGAGCAGACTCAAGAACTAATCTCGTGTTGGAACTATGATCACCCAAGACACATCTCCTCACGCTTGCCTGAACGGGAGCAGACTAATCGGGAAATCTTAAATGCCTAGAGTGTGCAATCACTCACATGTTTGCCAAATGCCATATACGAAAGCCATTGCCTAGTGTGACAAAGGAGCCATCTATACCATTGGGGCTATCTGGAGTTGAGACATTTAACAAAGAGGACACACCCATCCTTTTGCATGTCATGACCTGTGCACAGACAAAGCAAGCCAGCATATCATTGCCAAGGCCTAGCAACTTAGATGCAACCTCAATTAGAAATAAAAGTTGTAGGTGAAGGAGAAAGAAAGCTGACACAAAGGTGACGCTAAGAATCAAGAGTGCCACAATGCTACTTGTCAAAAACAGGGTGACAAACGTAGAGGCAGAAACATCATCTCCAAAGACGACCGAGAAAGGAAGTGCAAAGGTTAGGGAGTACCCTAATCCAAAGTGCCAACTCGAGGCCATCGAAAAGGTTAGGGAGTGGGTAAAAGAAGCCCATGAACACCTAAAGGATGCTGAGACCATATTGGAAGATGAGATCAATGATCTCTCAATTGTAAGCACACTAGCCTCACCTCCATGACCAAAGTCAAGAGACTCGGCTATGCCACAAGTAGTGCTACTGCTTAAACAAAGCCTATATGCTATGGGCCAACAAAGCAGTCAGGGCCATTGGCCAAAAAACGTAGCATTAGGAGAGAGACAAGCAGTCAATGACCTCCTCACCATGCTAGTGACCACCCCGATTACTCTAAGCCTAGGAGATATGCTTAGGCAACATCCAACACTATGGTAAGAACTGAAGCAATGGATTGAAGGACCAATGGAGCAAGGCGTAGATGATCTACATGATCATGATGCAGTAACTCAGATACCTAGCTCGACGCTGCACTCAATGCCAAAGTCCTTACAGGTTAATGCTTTTTGGGAAGGCACCAAAAGGCATGCAGTCCTACCGATCCTAGCTCTAGGAGACACCACAAGAGAAAGGAAATTGTGGATACAAGAGCAGAAGTTAGTGTGCTGAGCCACGCAGTACTCCAGAACTGGCGTAACCCACCTGTTGAGAATGCTAAGTTCAATGTCACCCTAGCCAATGGAATAAAAGTGTAGCCATTTGGAGTGTTAAAGAACTAGCCCTTGAAGATTGTAGGAATCCAATTCTCTGTTGATGTTATAGTTATGAAGGGAGTGGACTATGACATCCTATTAGGCTGGCCCTGGATGTGCAATGCACGGATCATAAAAGATTGGGGCAATGATCTAATCTTCTTAGGAATTTGAACAGAGGCAGTAAGAGTAGAGATGGATACATGGAAGACCACACCACTCGACCTAGATGCCATCTCCACCATAATGAAAGGTGACACGCAGATTAGAAAATCTTATGGGCCACTGACCAAAATATATCCCCTGTCCTGAGAGGATGAGAAAGATTGGATGCACGTGCTCACCCACAATAGATATGCAATTCTTAGACAATGAAGAGTACAAGAAAGTTGCTAAGATAGCTGATAAGCTTAGAGATGGACCCTCAATGCTAGTCTACATGATGGTCAAAAGCTTGTATAGACAACCCAACCCTATTAAGGTACGAGTGGCCACCATCACAAAAATTGAAGATGAAGATGAGGAAGTGGTGGCACCTACCTACCTATGCTTATCAATGAATGACCACAAGACACACATCTTTGATGTGCTCATTGCCAAGGGATTTGGAGGATGGTCCTACTCACTGCTAGGAAAATGTAAAATAACATTCCTTATCGAGACTGAAAGCCTACCTGTGATCTTCTATGTGATGCTTCTAGCACTAAGACCGCCGAAAAGGAATCGTTGCTGGGATGTACATTTAAGAAACAAGCACACTACAAGGTTGACTATGACTCGCAATGCATTCATCTTACCATTGGCAATGTTAGGATAGTAACTGATTTCACCAAGGGCAGCTCAGCTCCATCACAGCCTACCAAGCCACTGATAGAGCAATCCACTACCAAGCCTAAGAAGAAAGATTACAACTCGTCACAACCCGCCAAACCTCAATCCCAGTAAACTGCAGGAGTCAAAACCAAGGCCCATGAACCACATCTCAATTGGATGCCTAAGCTTAAAGGCCCACCTCTCCTAGAATCAAGCACACACGGCCTTGCAATGCAAAAGAATCACACGTAAGAACGAGGAGGCTGCAGAATAGGCGAAGCAGGCAAAGACAAATGGTCAAGCCATGATGGGTCCCCAAAACCTTATTACAAGCGCAATGCTACTACGAGGGTAACACTTGGATTTGGATACCTAAAGCTAGAATGGCCAAGGATACTACTCCAACACCGCTTCCAAACTTAACCACACAAAGCCACATGAAAGAAAAGGCACCAATACTACAACTGGTACTAATGCCACAAACAAATCAAATTGGAAAACCCACAGAGCCTCAAACTCACAAGCTGGCAAAGACTAAACAAGTCTATCGACCAAAACCGCACCTTGCTACTCACACACTGCCTCAGCCCAGTTCTACTAGTGCCCCTAAGACCTCACTAGCATTTAGTAGCATGGCACCTGTGACTCTAACCAAGCCCATCACACAAGAAACCCAACCATACTCTCAAGAGCAACTGAAGCTGCAACTATCATTTGCCAAGATATCTAGTTTAGTCAAACCCTACCCACCATAGCAAGTCTTAAACCATCCTATGAATGACGATCAATCCTCATATTGGCTAAAGATCTAGCTGAAAACACAGGAGATGACCTAATTACCTACGTCAAGTGCTTGGATGCCATGTTCACCCTTCTTGCTAAGAGCTATGAGTGCTTGGGCCTAGGTCTACTTGATCCATCCTTAGCATCAGATGCCCGCCACTCCATGCCATGCACCTGGTAGAAGAGGGACCATTGGTTGTAGATGGCTCTATCTTTGATCGTTTGAGGTCCCATTTGAATTCTACGTCTGTAGCTACATGTCTTCTTGCTCCTGTCACAAGGGTTCCTACACTCACACCTTGAGTTGCCTCTTTATTAACCAAGAACTACACCCATGCCATAAGATTGCTAGCATCTACCATGGTGGAGCTGGAGTCTTGGATGGGTGCAGTGTCTAGGGTGGCGAGTAGTAGGACGAGTGGGATAGGGTGGAAAGCCCTTGCCCTTTCCCTCGGTCTCATTGAGGGTGGCATGATTTTAGGTGTCTTGGAGCTGGTTCTTGGACCTTCCTGTCGGGGTGGGCTCATGGCTGCCAACTCTTCTTATCTTGAAGGTTTCTCCACTAAGAGGCAGATAGCGAGAGCTATGTCATCTTCCTCCTTCTTCCTGAGCTCCGCCTCTTTCTCCTTAGCTCTTCTCTTTCTCGCTTCCTTAGCTCTTATGGATTCCTCCTTTATTCTCTTTGTTTCATCCCTTTCTTCTTTCTTTTGTCATTCTTTTGTGCTTTTAGACTCACTTTGTACTCTATGTATGTCTGTCTCCTTCCTCCCCCTCTCTTCTTGGGTCTTCTTCTACGGAGTCTCTTTCTTTGACTTCTTGGCCCTTCCTTGGCCAAATTGTGCTTCTTGCTCTCCTTTGTTCTCACTCATAGTCCTTTTCCTGGACTACTCCTGTCCTTGGTGCAGAGGGGACATATCTGCCATCCCACTGACTACCTCATCATCTTATGCTTTCCCTAGTGCCTCTCTTATGATGGCTATCAATATTCCTCCAAAACCAATGGTGGAGGCCTTTGAGGATCACAATTTCTTGGCTTTGGAGGCCAAGGACTTTTCCCCTGTAGGTCTTCTACCACTAGCTAATGCTTTTGCCGACGTCTCTATCATCTTCTTCTCACAAAGCCATTGAGGTTTACCTTGTCAAAGGACTGGGCAACAATGCTCTCCAGCATTGGTATGTTGATTTTGTTCATCAAAGCATTATATTGTTGACTAGAGAACAAAGCATGCACCATTTTGGCCTGGATTTGAACCTCGAGGTCGGGGATGTTAGCTAGGTTGATGCCATCGTTGGTGTAGACTATCACTTTGTCCATCCCCAACATGTCGTATACATCTCCTTTTGGCCATTTTTCCACTTTGTTTTGTAGGCCTAGTGCTTTCTATACTAAATCAAGGCGGCTCGGCGCGATTTCTACTTGGCAGTCTTCCTTTTCTAGATGCACCTAAACGCATTGTTAAGTGCATTTTTTATTGGCCATGGAAAGAATAAAGCGTATGTTGCTTTTAGGTAATAACTTCCTTGTTGTGATTAGCATGAGAAAAAATCGTTATCATCTATTAGTTGTTGTCCGAAAAATTGCCTAGCATGGGATTGGAACCACGGACTTGCAAGTCGCATGCAAAAGATGCTTAGAAATGGATTAAGTCAACACTAGTCTTAGTCTTGCATGAACTTCATTAATGAAGTTGTATCTAAGGGTCACATGTTACATATTCGTCATGCATAAATTTCATTTCATCGAGTTGCATTTAGAAAAGATTGCATGGCTTATCAAAGCATGAAATTCTAAAGCTTAGACAAAAGGTTGTAGGCATAATTCCTTGATGTAAATCCTAGTAGGTCCTATGTAAGTTATTCTCTAACTTATCATGCGTAATGACTTTAGCAAGAAAAGTTAGGGTTATTGCAGACCTTTTGGTGCGTAGAAATAATGAATCGCATGATTACATGTATTGTGACGTCCTGAAACTATTTACATCCTTAGAGCAAGTTTAGCATCTCTAGGAAAGGATCGTCCTTGTCGCAAGACAAGTAGAACAATTTACCCAAATCACTTATAATAATGTAACTATTAGGGATTTGTATAGGCATAACTAGTCGATACGATAATCACCTCAAGTACTAGCTAATGCTTAGCACGTTAGGAATGCAGCCTAGTATTGTACTTGGATGCCAAGTCAAAACCTTAAAACCCAAAGGTCCTACCCACATTCACGGAATGTTTGGGTCAATTGGACGCCCATGCAAACAACGATCTAGGGTTTCTACCCTAAGGATCGACCTAATGTTAAAACTCGGATTGAGTTTGGAAACCCTAGGACCTAAGGGCCTAGTCCAATTAGGGTTGGGTTGGGTAAGAAGACACCCTAAACCCTGCATCTTGTCTAAATAAAATTCCTTAACCAGGAAACGTCATTTAATGGTGAAATGATCCCATGAGATAGATGCGACACTTGTGCAACAAGTTGCAATGTCGCATGGCTTTGTAGTTTATCCACAAGATAAATCTGCCACTCCTTGGAATGAGGTTGGCAGGTTCTAGCGCAAGTCTAACTTGCAAGAGGATGAGTAGTCATCCTATTACATCACCTTTCTTGGGCTGTTTTTCCAAGTTAAGGGAAGTTATGTTTTGCTTTGTAAAGCAAAGGATCAATCAAGTTAGAGCAACATGGTTTCCAGGACTCACTATCTTAACTTAAAGAAACCTAAGGTATTGGTTAATTTGGGTTGACAGGGTATGACCCTAACCCAGGGACAAAAGGGTGAACAAACAAACCCTTGGGGATCTTGCCAAGTCGCAATTGATCCCGGATCGAGTGCTAGATGCATTCGGAGAGAAGGATTCACTCCTTAGTAGTTGGCCAAATAAACGACCACTAGATTGATTGTGTTTGTAACAGTTTAGAAGCACTGTTTACATTGTTTGCTCAAGGAACTAAAGATGGAAAGATAATTAATGCTTCAGGTTGAAGGCCTGAAGGGAGATTCAGAATCAATTACCCCTGACTGTCTGCCTGACCCTAGCCAAGAGGGTTGTTAGCCGCACCGGGAATGTGGACCGAACCCAGCGCGAGAGGTCTCTTCGTTGGGTGCTACTTGGAGTAGGAGGATGCAGGGGAGCTCTAGCCGTAAATCCCTTGCCTTTCGGGCGCTGCACAAGAGGCCAACATGACTTGGGATTGGATCTCGAGGCTCGCATACTAGTCTATGGGCAGAATCTTGGATTAATCCTTGTGGATTGTTGGATAGCCGTCAGGCAGATTATGGATAGCCTTCAAGCGGATTATGGATTGCCTTCGGGCGGATTATGGATTAGCCTATGGGCTGATGAAGGAACCTGTGACTAAAGGCTAATTAAAGAAGTTGTTTTATGCGTGTCCAACTAAATGTGGTAGGTAATTAGACAACTAAAGCAACCCTGAGGAAAGTGCGGTGGATGTGGCCATGGGTCCGTCCTATGGATGGGTGGTCCCGGTTGGCCGGGAACTTTTCTCAAACGAAATCGACAGCACGGAATTTTTTTTTTCGTGAAGGAAATGAACAGCAAGGAACGTTGACCTAGAATCTAGGTTAGTAGAATTCTGATTTGTGCAGTTTTAGGGGAATGGAATGGGATTATGCCTTATGGACAAAGAGATCGAGCTTTGCATCCCTCTCGTTTCCCATTCTCCTTGAACTAAGTGCAGCATGAATCCGCTTCAACCTTGACGTTTCTACGTAAAGTAGTTTGCCTAGGGTTCGACGCTAGCTGTCGTTCTAGGAGTTTGACCATTAGGGAAACCCTGATTCAGGTCGGTCCTAAGTGGGAATGGTTGGAATACTTCCGCTACGTGGCAGACTGGGAAAGACCTAGATTGCAAATCCCCTAACATTCCACGGGAGTGCCGGGTCGAGCTTCCTAGACCCTCTTTCCGATGGGCTACTAAGACGTGTCCTGCAAGTGAATAGGTGGACACGTTAGAGATAACATATCCAAGCCATACTGCCTTTGGGATAGCCATATACCATCATCACATCTGATCATCTCAATATCAAGAAAGTATCTTAGCTCACCCAAATCTTTCATCTCAAACTTCTTCTTCAAGAAGTCCTTAACTTCAATAATTCCAGTGTCACTGTCACCTGTAATAATCAAGTCATCCACATAGATGACTATTGTCAAGATTGTGGGAGAGAAGGAAGGAGTCTCACTTGAAGCTTTCTTGCTTGCACAATGGGGGAAGACACACAAGGGTGGAGGCTGAAAAACAGTTTTCCTCTTCTTAGTTGTGTAAGCCAAAAAGAACTCAAGTACAAAGAAATAGAAGAACCCTCTATATGGGTCTCAAACCAAACTCAACTAACTAAGGTTGCATACTAACTGAGCCACAAACTAGAGTAGATAAGGATAGCTATCATGTAGCTATTATTCATGGGCGGTGTACCAACCGCATATGCAACTAACACGTCGGTGACATAAATGCACAACGGTCACCCTGGCGTATCACGAGTGGAGCTCGATATCTCAACACTCCCCCTCGAGCTCAATCCCAATTCCTGCACACCAAGCAGGTCTCTGAACTTGCGCAACTTCTCTGCGCCCAATGCCTTCGTGAATATGTCAGCTACCTGATCCTCTGTGCTGACATAAACTAGATCAATAAGACCTAGTAAAACCCTCTCTCGCACATAGTGATAATGCACCTCAATGTGCTTTGTTCTAGCATGATAGACTGGGTTATTTGCCAAGTGTATACTACTCATGTTGTCACAATAAATGACAACTGGCCCATCTGTAGACTGATGCATATCATAAAGTAGCTTATGCAACCAAGCTACCTCACATGCAGCCATTGCTGCACCCCTATACTCAACCTCTGTGCTCGACAAGGCAACTGTAGGCTGTTTCTTGCTGCTCCAAGTGACTGCAGCACTCCCAAAAGAGAACACATATCCACTGGTAGATCGTCTATCAGAAATGCTACCAGCCCAATCAGCATCAGTGTATCCATGCAACTGTATCTGAACCCCAGTCTCATAAAATAGTCCATACTGCAATGTGGACTTCACATACCTGAGTATGCGTCTAGCTGCATCCAAATGCGGTTTCCTTGGAGCGTGCATAAACTGACTTACCAATCCAACAGCATAGCTCAAATCTGGCCTGGTAATAGTCATATAAATCAAGCTTCCTACTATGCGTCTGTACATAGTAGGGTCTTCCAGAAGCTCACCTGCATCTGCGCTCAGCTTCACATTCTGCTCCAAAGGAACTGAAATAGGCTTACAGCCTGTCATCCCATATTTGGACAGCATGTCCAATCCATACTGCCTCTGCAAGAGCTGTATCCCACTTGGTGATCTAATCACCTCAATGCCCAAGAAATAACGCAGCTCTCCCAAATCCTTCATCTCAAACTTCTGCTTCAATAGCATTTTCACATGAAGAATATCTTCATCACTGTCACTTGTCATAATCAAATCATCAACATAAATGACAAGTAGCATAATACCTTTCTCTGTTTTTCTCACATAAAGTGAGAAATCTGCCTTGGAAATCTGAAAGCCAATAGTGACAAGATACTGTCCTATCTTGTCAGACCATGCTCTAGGTGCTTGCTTCAAGCCATACAAGGCTTTCTTCAACCTGCAAACAAACTCAGGATGAACATCATGCACATAACCTGGTGGCTGCTCCATATAGACCTCTTCTTGCAAGTCACCATGCAAGAAGGCATTCTTTACATCCATCTGATGTAAAGACCATTCCTTTGATGTAGCCATAGCAATGACTGCTCTTACGGTTGCCATCCTTGCAACCGGACTGAATGTTTCTTCATAGTCAATGCCATATATTTGTGCATATCCCTTGACTACTAATCTTGCCTTGTATCTGTTCACAGAACCATCTGCATTGTGCTTCACCTTATAAACCCACTTACAGCCAATTGCATTCTTACCTTTAGGCAAAGATACCAATTCCCATGTAGCTTTTGCTTCCAAGGCATCCATTTCTTCATCCATGGCTTTCTCCCATTTTTCTTTTCCCATGGCTTGCTCAAAAGAAGTGGGTTCTGGTTCCTGTATCACCTTGACCATATATGCATAGTGAATGGCTGTAAATCCATCATATTTCAGCCTATCCATAGGATACCTAACTCTGGTAGACCTGCGCAAAGTGGGTTCACTCCCAGGTGCTCTCAAAACATCCCTGGTCTTCCTTACTCCAGGTGTAACAATAGAAGGAATACCCAACTCATCATCAATGCTCTGTTCTGAGCCACTGGATTCACCATCCACATAAGAGTGACCTGCATTCACATCAAACATGGGTTGATCTACCTTCTCTTTTCCTTTTCGTGATACCTGCATACCACTATTTGCGCTGCCTTCAGAAGATTCTCCTGATCTCAATCTGCCTGTCCATGGCGAAGAATGTGAACCACTACTAGAGGACGCTCCAGGTCCACTAATATTTTGTGACTGCTGCTGTGAATTCTGTGCAGCATTACCATTTTGTGCATCTACATCATCAATCACATTTACTGGTTTATACCAGCTACTCATCTCATCAAAAACAACATCTCTGCTCACTGTAAACTTACGAGTAGAAGGGTTATAGCATCTATACCCTTTTTGCTGCAGAGAGTAACCAATAAAGATGCACTTCTCAGCTTTTGGATCCAACTTGGATCTCAACTCATCTGGCACATGTACATAGGCAATGCAACCAAAAATTTTCAAATGCGAAATATCTGGTTTCCTACCAGTATACCTCTCCTCTGGAGTCATTCCATGTATTACTGCAGTGGGAGTCCTGTTCATTATGTAGACTGCTGTAGCAACTGCTTCAGCCCAATAAAAATCTGGCAAGTCTTTTTCATTGAGCATGGCACGAGATACCTCTCCAATATGCCTGTTTTTCCTTTCTACAATTCCATTTTGTTGTGGGGTATAACTGCATGAATATTGCTACTTTATGCCATGCTCCTGCAAGAACTTTGCAAACTCATTTGAGAGGTACTCTCCCCCTCCATCTGACCTCAGGCATTTTATTTGCAGACCTGTTTCTTTTTCAGCCATAGCTTTAAGGGTTTTGAAATGCCCAAAAACTTCACTTTTCTTTTTCATAAAATACACTCAAATTTTTCTGCTATAGTCATCAATAAAAGTGACAAAATAATGACAGCCTCCAAGAGATGAAGCTTTAGTAGTCCACACATCAGAGTGGATTAATTCCAATGGCTTCTCACTCTCTTGAACATGTCTAGGAAATGGTTTCCTTGCCTGTTTTCCAAACTGACAGGCTTCACATCTTCACATACCTTATGCATTTCTGCAACCTTGAATTTTGGCAATCCTGCAACAATATTTTGGGCCTGCATTGATTTAAGTCGTTGTACATTAACATGACCAATGCGTTTATGCCAGATATCAATATCTGCAACTACACCGGTCCCATGTGCAAACATTGCTGCACTCAATTCAGGCATGTCTGCATCCAATGTAAACATTCTGCCCTTCTTCTTTCCTTTTGCTATCAAGCGACCTTTATTTTTCATATCCTCAACAAAGCATCCATGAGGATTAAATCTGACCTGCAAGCCCTGCTCAACCATTTGACCGACAGAAACCAGATTCTTGGTGATATTCGGGACATGAAATACATCGGACAGGTATTTCTTTTTCCCATCCTGCATAGACAAGGGAATTTTTCCAATCTGCACAATAGGATGTGCAGTATCATCACCAGTCTCCACAAATCCTGGTTTTTCCATTTTCCTTGCATCCTCCATCCATTCTGCATGACCTGTCATGTGGTTTGATGCACCTGAGTCAACATACCATATATCATTGTTTTCAACTGCACTTGTCACAGAATTGTTCATGTGCTGCACCATAAACAAGTGCTCATTTCTGTCATCACCCTGTCTGCTAGAAGATGCATAATTCCCCTGTTGCAGTTTTCCATTCATGATGTCATTCTGCTTTTTATAGCAGTCTTTAGCCATATGACCCATTTTACCACAGTAGTAGCATTCAACATTACTGTTTGCATTTTGGCCTCTTTGCCATCCACCACGACCTCTTTGGCTCCCCCTGCCTCTAGAGTTACCACGTCCTCCTCCATAGGACTGGTTTTCTTGAGTTTGCTGCATATTCTGATTTTTACCACGGCCTCCAAATCGGCCTCCTCTACCTCTGCCTCTACCTCTTCCAGCATTTGAGTAGAAGACAGCTTCTTTTGAAGTTCCTCCTGAAGAAGATGCACCACCATTTCTCTGCTCCTCAGAAATTAGAAGAGCAATCAACTCCTCAAAATCAGGAAATCTTTCACGAACTGAAATGGATGTCCGAAACTGCGCATAATCCTTTCCTAGACCATTCAAGGTCACAGAAACTAAATCATCATCTTCCACTGGCGACCCAATGGAAGCAAGTGCATCTGCAATCTTCTTCACCTTCATGTGGTAGTCATTGATGCTCATACTTTCTCTTTGCACATTATGCAACTCTTGCTTGAGCTGCATTTTCCTGGCTTGCGTATTTGTGCTATACATTTTTGACAAAGTATCCCATGCCTCCTTTGGCGTACTTGCATCCTGAATATGCACAATCATAGAGTCTGAAATACTGATAGACAGCCAGTACATAACTTTCCTGGCTCTCTCATGCCATGCTTTGAATGCCTGCATTTGCTGTTGATTTGGAACATCAGGAAGAACTGGTTCTTCTTCATTTCCTGCAACAAATTCCCAATATCCTTTTCCCATAAGGAAATTTGTCATTCTAAACTTCCATGCTTGGAAGTTGTTCTTGTCAAGCTTTTCAGTGACAATCTGTGAAAGAGAGTCAGACGCCATTACAGAACACTGTAAAAAATTCTGTCACTGCAAAGAACACAACTTCACCCTCACAAGGGCAAATCTGCAAAACTGGCGAAAGTGGTATTTGACCACACAGTCACTTCCTAGTGACGATTTTGCATAAACAGGAACCAAGGATGATTCTGAAACTCCCAATGTCTCTGCGCACAAGCATACAATGCAATTTTTACAGTAACTATTCACCGACCTGTAGAATAGTGGCTGCACAGCATAAAACTGGGCCTTTTCCTGAGTGCGTGCAGAAAACTTCCGCCTCCAAAACAGGCCCCGAAATGGCCTCAAATCAAAAAAACAAGGTCGCCAAGGGCTAAAGCCATGTCCCGCAGCATATACTGCCCTCTTGCTTCACCGCGAAGGGCGTCTCAACCTAAGACAATGCACTCCTGCACTTTCCGGCTGTGCTACCTGCAGAGATCTGCTCCCAAAACAGAAAATGAAAGCAGCACTGCTCCTCTTACTAGAATACCACGAGCTTGGCTTGCTTTCTTGAGCTCCTTACCACGAACAAGGCTCTGATACCATGTCAAGATTGTGGGAGAGAAGGAAGGAGTCTCACTTGAAGCTTTCTTGCTTGCACAATGGGGGAAGACACACAAGGGTGGAGGCTGAAAAACAGTTTTCCTCTTCTTAGTTGTGTAAGCCAAAAAGAACTCAAGTACAAAGAAATAGAAGAACCCTCTATATGGGTCTCAAACCAAACTCAACTAACTAAGGTTGCATACTAACTGAGCCACAAACTAGAGTAGATAAGGATAGCTATCATGTAGCTATTATTCATGGGCGGTGTACCAACCACATATGCAACTAACACGTCGGTGACATAAATGCACAACGGTCACCCTGGCGTATCACGAGTGGAGCTCGATATCTCAACAACTATGATGACCAAACCTACATCTCCCTTTCTCACATAAAGTGAGTGATCAGCATCAGAAATACAAAATCCAATATTGACAAGATACTCTCCAATCTTGTCAAACCATGCTCTAGGTGTGTAACGTGTCCATTTGTATCTTCAGGACACGTCTTAGCAGTCCATCGAAAAGGATATCTAGAAAGCTCCACCCGGCACTCCCATGGAATGTTATGGGGTTTGTGATCTACGGCTTTCCGCTTCTGCCACGTAGAGAAAGTATTTTGGTCGCTCCCACTTAGGATTGACCTGAATTAGGGTTTTCTTATTGGTCATTTCCTAACAGCAACTAGCGTCGGACCCAAGCAAACTACTTTACGTAGAAACTCCAGGTCCTATACTTTACAAACAAAATTCATGCTAAACAAGCAACTTTTTACTTGATAATTTATGCAGTTGTCAAACGATAATTTCCTAGAGTTTATGCATCGTAAGAATCATTTCCACTTTGCACTTTCCATGATGATTCATTGTGAAAAGGATATGGGTTAAGAGTGCGATATGCAGTTTATACATCTAGGCTTAAATGAAGTATACTATTTTAATGGACAATAGTCTAGTTTATAATTCATTTCAATGCATAAAGCTATTTGCTAGTAGTGTGTTTATGCTTTCTTTAATTTGCATGTTTCATTTTAAAGTATTGATGACTAAGTTCCTTCGTCGTGAGCATCTAGGACCAAAAAAAAAAGTATATCCTATTTCTAACAGTTAACCTTGTGTGATTGAATTACAACAATACCAAATAAAAATTAGGAAGGAAAACCTGGGATTGGGGTGAGATATCCACGTGGATGCCAGGAGATGACCCTCCCGCGGTAGCGCCTTGGACTTTCTTAGGAGGCATCAAAATTGTAGTCTTTCGGACGTGGAAGTAGCTTTACAACTCCTCTTTGGAACTCCACCGTCGCTCCCTTGCACCGTCCGTCGAAAGTAGTTTTAGAAGACTCCCTCCTTGAAGTAGCGATTCCAGAAGGGGTGCTTCAAAATTTCTCACGACTAAGACCCATTGAAGCCATGGGGAGGGCTTAATGGCCTTTGTAAACTCGCACGAATGGGGAATAGAAAGGTGTGGAAAAGAAACAAGGTGCGGGAGAGCTCCAAGGGTTATTTTTGCATGGCCTAAGGGGAATTTTTAACAAAACATGGGGGAAAAGGAAAGGTTATTGGAGTAACCTTTTATGGGGGGAAACTCTAAGGGGGAAACTCCAAGGGAAAATAATAATCGTAAAGGCTATAAGTAAGGGTCTAAGGACCCTTTGGTAAATTAGGAGAAAAAGGGGCTTATGAGGGTTTACACAAGGGGGGGGGGGGGGGGTTTGAAAGGTTTTGAAGCCAAGGAAAAGGCTTAAGGGATAAAACACGGGAGAAGTGGTTTTAAGAGGCCATAGGAAGGGGGTGATTCCAAAGCCAAGGGGAAGGGCTAAAGGAATTTAAACACACGGGGGGGAAAAGAGGGTTTCAAAGCCCATAAGAAAGGGCTTAAAGGTTAAAACACGGGGGGGTGAAAGGTTTTGAAACCAAGGGAAGGGGGCTAAGAAGGCCCCCCCCTTTGGAAGCTTCTATGCTTCCAGAAGGTTACATTGGGGAGGGGGGTATTTATCCGTTCGACAGCGACGACGGCGTATTCGTCATGTGGCGAGGCCTGCGGCTATAGAGGCGGCAGTGCTGGGAGGACAAGCAGGCGACCAGCTCGCACCCTTACGAGACGACAGAGAGACTCACTCTCTCCCTCTCTGCAAATGATGGCGCACGACGTCTTCTTCAAAATCTCTGCCTCTTCAAGACTTCCTTCAAGCAGCAGCAACTCCATGGGGTCCTCCCAACTTAAAAGGCCTTCTCTCTCTCCCTCACAGTTTCAGAATGGTGGCCCTCACTCACCCCCCTTCGTCTTCCTCACAGCTTGGTTTAAATAGGAGGGGAGGGGGATCCTCCCTCTCCTTCGTGTCAGCGCGTATGGCTGTATCACTCTGCGAGCTCACCGATGAGCTTCCGCTGTCAAGCATTTTTCTGAAAACTGAAAACCCCTAGTCAAATTGTAGTTAGGTTTGATTTTTAGCTAGTTTAGTTGTTGTGTGACAGTTTGTTTTGTTGTTTTGTAATTCAATTTATTGTGTTTGTCTAGCTTAGGATTTATTTCTGTCTTTTTGTTTGATTTGTTGAGTGTGGAACTTGATAGCCTTGGTCGAGCTTGGTATTTTTTTGAACAGGATAAAGTTGGAGTTTGCTATTAGCTACTAAACATTGAGGAACAAGGTATGTTTCTTTATCAAGACTCTTGCACATCACAGAGGATAATGGGTTCACGAGCACTTCACATTGCACTTGTTGATACACTGCACTCGAGGGTCGTCTCCTATTCTTATCAAATACTTCCATGCCATCGGTTGGGATTATGCACGTTTTGCACCATCATTGAGCACTAGCACGGCATGAGGTCCGCTGCAGCTATATGCAGTAAATCTTAGATGCACGCGCACATGAGAGAGCACCTATCATTGAGCACGCATGTTTTTTTGCACGCACCATTTGGGATGTTCATCACAAAGTTAGGAACCTCTGGTTGAGTGGGTAAGGTGATTGGATGAGTTAGAGGGTCGTGAAGGACACCATCAATTGTGAGAAGGGTTGTTTATTTTGAGGACCATCATTTTTTAGAGTGATGTGAGATTATGGGCGGGTGGAATGGAGTATATCATATCTTCCTATGAGAGTTGAGAGGTGAGAATAAGGATTTTTAAATTAACAAGGAATTTTATTTGCATTTTTCATGACGCACGATCACATCTAGATAGGCTAGGCACAACTTATTCAGTGCATTCATAATTTTTGTGTGTAGCATCGATTGATTGGTTGCATATCATGGATCCAACATTGCATATTTTTCAAATCATGAATGATTGGGCACGGAGTTCATTTCAAAAAAGCATATTCCTGCTAGGGCACATTGCATAAAAAAACAGGTTCATATCCAAAGAATATTCATTTTGAAGACTCAAGGATCAAAGGAAAAAGGTCGTACGTTTTATATCGTCAGCAAGTATTTCTTGAAGAAAAAGAGGACATGTGTGCTGAAAGTGTATGCAATCACAAGAACAATAGGCCAAGGAAGGGAATAAGTCGTCCAAGTTAAAAGATGGAGAAAAATGATGCAATTTACGAATATCCAAATTTTTGCTCGATTATGATGGATTTTCGTAATTCTGCCCGCACTAGCTTATCAACTAGATGTGTTATGATCGTTTTAAGTACCCGAATGTCTATATTCGGAGTTCAAATGACAAAGTTATGGTCCAAACAAGTTACAAACAGGCATAAAGCAGAAAAAACGAAAATAGTGAAAAGCAGTAGAAAGGTAAAAGCCAAAAGCTGAAAGCAAAAAGCCTAATGTATGTGAGTGTTGATAGAAAACTATATAAGGAGATGAGAATGGAGAGTTAAGGGCCTTCCCCCTCATGTACAATTGTATTTTGTGAGAGAGGAGAGTGGAGGGTCGCATGCTAGAGTGAGCTCTTGTCATGCCAATTTGGAAGTTGGAGCTTTTGGTTGTCAAAGCGCCAAGCGTCGAATCATGGTTGTTAAGGTACGAGGATATATTTCACTTGGTTTATTTTTGAATTGTTGGTATTTTTGTTGTGTTGTGGTTGTGTGATGCTCTACCCGTATACGGGTTTTTTAAAACTATAAGAGGCTTTGTCTTGTTTTTTGTGTGGCTTGTGGTGTTTTATCGAATATTTGAATTTTTCAAATTGAGTTGTGCATTCAACAAAGTCAATTATCCCAACCGGCACTCCTTAACGTCTCGTTATCAGGTTGTGAGTGAGGCTTGCTCTCGATCACCGCTCGCGTAACACCGCATCCTTTCTATTCCCCTCCCCTTCCAGCACAACAGTCGACTGGGGAGGGGAATAATTTAAAAAAAATTGCATTATCATTAAGAAAATGTTATATATTTATCTTCAAGAGGTAGTTTACACGAACGTTACAAGGTGCTTGCTTTAGTCCATAGAGTGACTTCTTTAACTTGCACACATATATGGGATGCTCTAAATCCTCATAACCTAATGGCTGCTCCATATACAATTCTTCTTGCAATTCACCATGCAAGAAGGCATTCTTAACATCCATTTGCTACAAACTCCAACCTTTGGCTGCTGCCAAGGCAATCACACACCTAACAGTTGCCATCCTAGCAACTGAACTGAATGTCTCTTCATAATCTATTCCATATATTTGAACATAGCCTTTTGCAACTAGCCTAGCCTTATACCTACTAACTGAACCATCTGCATTATGCTTGACTTTGTAAACCCACTTACAACCAATAGCTTTCTTACCCTTAGGTAAGGGTACCAAATCCCAAGTCTTATTGGCTTCTAATGCAGCCATCTCCTCATCCATTGTTGCATCCCAATGAGCATAACCAACAACATCCTCAAAACAAGTGGGCTCAACATCCTCAACTAGTTTCACCATATAAGCACAATGGTGAGCTGCATAACCTTCCAAACCAAATCTTTTAACAGGGTATCTGACCTTGCTAGATCTGCGTACCACTAGATCACTAAATGGAGCCTTTACATTACTATGAGCTCTCTGTACACCTGGCGTCCTGACTGAAGGAATGCCAAGCTCATCATCCAAACTCTCTGAACCACTAGAATATCCATCAAATCCCAAATGACTAGTAGATGCATCATTACCATCATGCACTTTCTTTTTTCCTTTGTCCTTCCCTGCAACACTTATAGATCCACCTGAAGGTGTGGGGCTACTCCTTAGTCTCCCAGACCAAGGGCTCACTATAAGTGTAATACTAGATGATGTTTTTGGTCCACTAAGAGTGCGTGATTCTTGTTTATCTTTCTACACATAGCTATCCTAGTCATTATCATCATCCAAAACATCACCAGCAGGTGTATACAAACTTCCCATCTCATCAAAGATAGCATCCCTGCTCACTCTAAACTCACCTATGATAGGGTTATAACAGCGATACCCTTTCTGCTCTAAAGAGTATCCAATCAAAACACATTTTTTTGCCTTTGGATCAAGCTTCTTGCGTAACTCATCTAGCACATGAACGTATACAACACAGCCAAATACCTTCAAGTGCAATACATCAGGCTTCTTGCTAGTAAAGCATTCTTCAGGAGTCATTCCATGAACTACAGTTGTGGAAGTTCTGTTCATAATGTAAACAGTAGTATGGAAAGCCTCAGACAAAAAATGTTTGGGCATATTCTTTTCAGCCATTAATGCTCGTGCAACTTCTGCAATATGCCTGTTTTTTCTTTCTGCAACACCATTTTGTTGTGGGCTATACCTGTAAGTAAATTGCCTCTTTATCCCATGAGTCCTCAAGAAGCCACTGAACTCATTAGAGAGGTACTCTCCCCCTCCATCTGATCTCAAATACTTTACTTTTATGTCAGTTTCTATTTCAACAACTACCTTAAAAGATTTAAAGTGCTCAAACACATCACTTTTTTCCTTCATGAAGTATACCCATAGCTTCCTTGAACAGTCATCAATAAATGTGACAAAGTATTTGCTGCCACCAAGAGATATATTCTGTGTAGGCCCCCAAACATCTGTATGTACTAGATCAAGTATTTTTCTACTCACTTCTCTATCATGCGAGAAGAGTTGTCTTGCCTGCTTACTAAATTGGCATGCTTCACAAACTTTATACAATTCTGTAACTCTAAAAGAAGGCAACCCTGTAACCAATCCTTTTGATTGCATTAATATCAGCCTTTGCACATTTGCATGTCCAATACATTTATGCCATATTTCAATATCTGCAACTACTCCTTTTCCTTTAGCATACATAGTAGGATCCATTGTAGGAATTCTAGCATCTAAGGTGAACATTCAGTCAACTCTACTTTCTTTTGCAACCAACCTGCACTTATCATTAAAGTCTTCTACAAAACAACCTTTTACATTGAATCAAACCTACAACCCTTGCTCTACCATTTGGCCAACAGACACTTGATTCTTTGTAATTGAAGGCACATGTAATACATCTGTCAGACTCTTTTTCTGGCCATCATACAAGGACAAGGGAACCTTTCCAATGTGTGAAATTGGGTGGCATGAATCATCACCCGTTTGCATATAACCTGGATTTTGTAAGTCTTGCATCTCTCCAAACCATTCAACATGACTGGTCATATGATTAGATGCACTTGAATGGACATACCATACATCATCATGTGTCCCCTTTCCTGTAATTGCATTCATCATATGCTCTATAACAAACAGACGCTTGTTTTTGTCTTCATTTTGTCGTGAAGACGATGCATAGTTTCCTTGATGCAATTTATCACTGTAAATATCATCCTTCTTAGCATAACAATTGGCACTGCAATATGTCATGTTTTGCCATAATAATGGCAAACAATAGCAGAATTTCCAAAGCATATGTTCTACCATCCACCTCTTCCTCTAGAGCTCCCCCTGCCTCTAAATTTTCCTCTGCCTCTAGAAACTTGCATTTCACCAAACTGTTGATTGAACCTGTTTTGCTGGTTATCACTACACGTCCCATACCACGGCCTCTCGAAGAGGATCTACCATGTCTCCTTCCTGAACTCGAGTAAAATTCTTGGACCTGTTCACCATTTCTTTCAGATGAATCACCCTGCATATTCATCTCTTTAGTAATCATGAGAGAGATAGGAAATGATAAAAAGAAAATTCTAGAAAATTACATAAGTGTTTGTGCAATGTATAATGAAGGTAGAGCACGAGGTTAGCCTCGGTTTACCCTCATTTCTATGTTTTTGTCCATATTTATCGCTTTCTCTACAAAGAAATACACATAAAACGACTCTTACACCTATAAACGATTGCAAAACATTAAACGGTAGGGTGAGAGGGGAGTTTGAGCGTCAAAGTACACTCTTAAACCTGATTTATGTGTTGCATCATGGTTATAGGACATTGTTTTAAAATAAGGGAAAAGGCAGCATGAGCGTAAGGCTCAGTGTCTCTCCTCGTTTCAATACATAAACGTTAGCATGGAAATCATGAAAAGATTGGTTTCGCACGATGCATAATGCTGATTTTCTATTGTTTGTGCACTAAACCATTCACATTATGCACTATGCATGGTTCATGGTATCAAAGGGAAATCTCCTGGACTGCATAGCAATTGTTTTCTTAGGACTTTGACCCACGATTGAGAGTGTGAGGTTACCCCTTGCTGTAGGGTAGAGGGTCGGTTTCCTAAGGGATTGTGAAGTGAGGAAGCATGGTATATCTCCTGGAAATACGAGAAATATAAAAGAGAGGAGTTTTGCTCGTTTGTGTTATATGTTTAGCAGCGTATCAAAGGGCCAATCCCTGAGATGTAGGAGAGCTGCAGTGGAGCTCCGACTATTAGCCGCCGGTGGAGTGCCTCCTATGTGCGTGTGACGAGGCTTTATGCCTATGTACTTTCGGATCTCCCTCTAAGGAGTTTTAGGGAAACGTTGGACTATAGAATATAAACGCATGAATTAAGCTTAAGGACAGTTTGTCCCTTAGCATTAGATTGATGCTCCTGGTCCACGAGGCCGTAAGGGTATTTGTGTGTCATGAGCATGAGGTCCGGCTAGTGCCATAGCCAGTGCCAGCCCATTTTAGGTCCCATCAGTGGTGCGTCTGCCGGGAGCCGCCTATAAGTGGTGATTTTTGGATCTAGGGTTTCTAGGGACCAAAAGGAAGTTGGTTTATGTCCTCTGACAAGGACCGTCAAGATGAAATCCAGAAAGCAAAACATGCTGAGAGAGCTAGACGGCGGTTAGAGATCGTAAGCCGTTATTCTCCTCAAAGAAGTAGTCTAGTACGTATATGAAGCAGTGGTCTTAGTAACCCAACTGCTCTACACAGTCTGTTAGGTGCAAGAGGAAGTATAAGATCTTCCTCTCTTCCACCAATTCTACCCACTTCAAGTGGGGGTGTGAATCTGTCACTTCAAGCTCCTACTGCTAATCCGATTGTCACCATGGCACAGCCTATTGCGATTCCTGTAGAGACGCCGGATCTACCAGCCTTAGGACTTCCCTTGCCCATTTTTAATGGGTTAGCGGAAGAGGATGCAGAATTTCACATTTGTGAATTTCAAAGATTGATGTTCAATTATTGCATCCAAGACGAGGGACATCTCATGATGTTCTTCAATATGACGTTAAAAGGAAGGGTTGCGGTATGGTATCACATCATAGAGTCTGGAACCATAACCACCATTGATCAATTCTATGCAGCTTTCCGAGCAGAGTATGCCCCTGAAAGAGGTGGCCAATATTGGTTGTGGGTCTTGAATGTAACATGTCAAGATCCTCATGAGAATGTAAAAGCATATGCTAAGAAGTTGAAGGAAGTATTTTGTAAGTTGCAAACTTACATTCCCATTCCGCCGGCTGCCCAATTGCAATATTTTTGCATGGGTTGGACTTTAATATCCAAGTATAATTGAGCAGTGTGGCCTTAGCAGATATAGATACCGCTATTACACAGGCAGAGGGAGTAGAAGCAAGATTACAAACGGCCTACTCCTCTCGAATGAATGTTAATGGGGGTTTAGTACCTAGTGGCAATCCATCATTGACGAATGGAAGTCAAGGGATGCCTATGACTAACCCTAATGGGAGAGGGAGTATGGTTTCGAATGTACCTTTACTACCGGCTCCTCCCAGTGTGACTATGCCTATGGCAAGTCAATTGGCTCCACCAAATGTTGGAGGCCAAGTTTCAAGTTCTAATGTTGTTCCTGTGGGTCAACAGCCAATGCCAAATCAGATTGTCAGGCCAATGGAACGATGGGTTGACGATCGAGGCTACGAGTCGAGTGCATCTAATATCCTTGGCGAAGTCAAGGACATGATGAAGGATTATACCGATATGATTTTTGAAAAATATCGACAAATAGCTGTCGACGTTAATTTCTTGAAGAAGCAACAAAATTTGATAGGGAGTCGACGCTCTGAAGAGGGCGGACCCTCTAGATTCAGTTGTAAATGGTGTGGTGGACAGCACTTTCCCAGAAACTGCCCAAATGTGAAATGTGACATTTTTGGGAAGTCGGGCCATTTAGCTGCTACCTGTTGGAGTAAGATTAGTTCTCTCCAACAAGGGAGTAAACAACCGGGCCCAATGAATCATAGAGCGCAAGGAAATAACTTGCAGCAGAATGATGCACCTAGGCAAATATTGCAGAGGGGAAAAACAAATATAGAAGAGTTGCTACAAGGCAACGGAGTCAGTCTTATTGAGGTTGTACGAGTCCATGATGCTGAAACCTCTAACTTAAGAGCCGTGACAAGAGGCCAAAAGGCTAAAGAGGTTGACAAAGATAATACAAAACCGGTTGAGGCAAACCCTAAACAAGGGGATAAGGGGAAAGTCCAGAGTCCTAGCATAGAAGGGGGACCTCTAAGGCCGGTTGACAGAAAAGGTGACCCTAAGAAGGATGAGGAAGTGCCAAGAAAGAAGGCAAGAGCTAAGAAAGAAGCACCAAAACCGGTCCAAAGACCAAAAGAGAGGATGGTTTGGCGAGAAAAGCGAGCTTTGGCTACTTATCATGACTTTGATTTAGCGATTTCTCTTTGCGAAGTTAAACCAGATGTGAACCTCTTGCAATTGAACAAATTATCTCCAGGAGTACGCAAGGAATTTAAGAAGATCCTGCGTATCGGGTATATTATAGAACCCCTGGGCATGAGTAGGGGAAGATTGGTTTGACCATGCTGAAAAGAACTGTCCTAGGGTTCCAGCTTATGTGGATGGAATATTAGTGGAACATGCCATTGTAGACACTGGATCCTCCATCAATATCATGAGTTTAGAGTTGATGGAGAGGTTGGGTCTAGGCATCCAGAAAGACAGCTCCACTCTTCTGAGAATGGCTGATGATAGTCTAAGACAACCAGAAGGTTGCGTTACTAAGGTCTATGTTACAGTTGCGAGTGTAGAATGTTTCTTGGACTTTAGGGTGATAAGATTTGCAGGACGTCCTAGCTATCGAGTTTTGCTAGGGAGGCCTTGGATCTTACGAACAGACTGTCAAGTCAATATACCCACCGGTCGAGTGGTTCTAGGTAGAGGTGCTAGTCGAGTAATAGTCGATGCTTATCCTGAGTCTCCTCAAAATGAGAGAGCTCCTTTATCTTCTATTGAATTAGAGACAGCAGACGATCCATCTGGTAGTGAGACATCATCCAGTGACGAATCTAAGGAGGGATCCACTACAGAGGATATCTATAAGATAACTCTGAATGAGCTAATAGAGCCATAAGATAGGATAAGAGACGCGGATGTGATTGAGTTAGACCTTGGCACGCCGAATGATTTGCGGCCAATGAAATTAGGTTCCATGCTCAGTTCAGCAAAAAGGGAGGACTATGTGTCCTTGATTCAAGAATTCCGCGATATCTTTGCTTGGAGTTATGATGAGCTGAGAGACATCCCTCCCAGCTTGGCTGTTCATACTATTCCTGTAAAAGAAGGCGGTCGTCCTGTGCATCAGAAGGTAAGGCATATGCCTTTTGAATTAAGGGACGGGCTGTTTGAAGAGTTACAAAAGCTACGGAAAGCTGGTTTGATCTTCCCTGTACAACACACGGAATGGTGTTCACCAGTTGTTATCAGGAAGAAGAAAAATAACCAGATCCGATTATGTGTGGATTTTAGAGAGCTGAATAAGCAAACAGTTAAGGATTACTACCCATTGCCATTTATTGACTAGATTTTGGATCAATTAGCGGGTAGGGAAATATATTCGTTTATGGATTGCTTTGCAGGATATAACCATATGGCAATTGCAGAAGAAGACAAGTTAAAAACAACTTTTACTGTCTTCGGTACTTTTGCATACCATGTGATGGCCTTTGGTTTATGCAATGCACCTAGATCGTGGCAACGAACAGCAAACAAGACCTTTGGTGACATCTTCCCAAATGAGTTGAAAGTATTTATTGATGACCTGGGGGCAGGCACTGTAAGGGAAAGGATGTTGATTATTTTAAGAAAGTGCTTTGAGCGCTGCAGACAATTTTTTATCGCTCTTAACCCACAGAAGTGTGTCTTTGGAGTGCCTTATGGGCTATTGCTAGGCCATGTGGTCAATTCAGTAGGGATAGCAACTGACCCTGAAAAGATCAAGGTCATAGTGGCTATGAGTCCACCACGCACTCTGAAAGAGGTTCATAGCTTTCTGTCATCGATAGGGTACTATCAGAGGTTTATAAATGCCTTGGCAGAAAGGACGTTGCCATTAACGAATTTATTATCCTTTAGTTGTTCATTTGAATGGAGAAACCCTTGTAAGGTAGCTTTTGAGGGTGTGAAGCAGGAGCTAGTAAAAGCACCTGTTTTAAAAGCACCTAAAAGGGGTGAGGTGTTCTATATATTTTGAGCAGCACTATGCCTAGTATAAGCTGCTGTTTAGCCCAAATTTGGGAGGAAAAGTGGTATCATCTGATAGCTTTTGCTAGTCGAAAATTGGGCATTTCAGAGATCAATTATACCTACATGGAAAAGTTTGCCTTGCGATGGTCTTGGGACTAAGAAATTCAGGCACTACATCCTCTATGAAAAGGTAGTGTTCTATACGAAGGCGAAAGGACTGAGATTGCTTATGAACAAGCTGCAGCCGCCTGATCGTTTGTCAAAGTGGTTAGTCACTTTGCAGGAGTTTGATTATGAGATTAAGAGTAAGCCACCGAGGTTGCAGGGTATTGTGGAATGCCTTGTGGATTTCGGGGAGCCGAAAGAGACTTTGGCTGAAGGAAGTGATATTGAGAAAATGTTTAAAATTGATACAGCTTCTATTCCATCTTGGTATGCTGCTATTATGCATTATCTATCAACAGGAGAGACGGGATCTGGTTTGTCAAAGTATGAAAAGAGGAAAATCAAATAGCAAGCTTTGAAGTTTTCCTTGATCGCAGGGATACTATATCGGCAGGGTGTTGATGATATTTACCGCCGATGTGTAATGCCTGACGAGGTTCCTTTCATCTTGGAGGAGTGTCATGACTCTGCATGTGGAGGGCACTTTGTAGAACGGTTAATGACGCAGAAAGCGTTAAGAGCTGGATATTGGTGGCCGTCCATCTTTCAAGATTCTTTTGAGTATGTAAAGCGATGTGATACGTGTCAAAGACATGACAGTAGAGAGAATAGGAAACGTCCACTTACGCCTATCATGGCTATCCTTCCATTTGAGAAGTGGGGCATTGATGTTGTGGATCCTATTACCCCGTCGTCTACTACCCAGAAGAGGTATATTATAGTAGCCACTGATTATTTCACAAAATGGTCAGAAGCATGGGCGACGAGACAAGACAATGCAAAAGAGACTGCAAGTTTCCTTTTAGAGCAGATTATCTGCCGTTTTGGTCCACCGAAAGAATTAGTGTCGGACCGTGGAACGCATTTTTTGAACAAAGTGATCAAAAGCCTGACTGAAGCTTGGTAAATCAAGCATAATAAAACGACTCCTTATAATCCGCAAGCAAATGGGCAAGTTGAAAGTACTAATAAACAGCTTGTGGGTATCTTGTGTAAGATAGTCTCTGAGAAGAAACGAGATTGGGACAGGAAGTTGTATGTGGCAGTATGGGTGTATAATACCACTTTCAAGCGAGCTACCGGCCATACTCCATTCAAATTGGTTTATGGGGATGAGTGTGTATTACCCCTCAAAATCAAATTGCCAACCATACGGTTTGCAATTAACCATTCCTTAGGAGATGAGGATTCCCTTTTTGAACGTTTCACGACTATAGCCCATCTGGATGAGCTGAAGTTGCAGAGCTTATTACACCAGGAGGTAGCTAAACGTCGAATGAAGCAGTTGCATGACCTTAGGGTGAAGAAATATACCTTTAAAAAAGGGCAGTTAGTCCTCTATTATGATGCGCATAGGGAGTTGTTTCCAGGGAAGCTGGAACCTAAATGGGATGGTCCGTAAAAGATTGTCACATTAGGAAAGAATAGGTCTACGGCTCTATTAGCTGATCTACAGGGAGTAGAGTTTAAGAATAAGGTTAATCTTAATAATATTAAACCTTATTATTTCTAAGTATGCTAATATAGAGAAATGCATTGCAAGTCCATGCTGGGGATGATTTGAGACCTGCAAAAGAGATTAAAGCTGGTTGATGGGTCGGTTAATCCCTTATTTGGAGCACCCTTTTCTGGAGTAGAGATACCATCAGGGGAAACTCATCTAGTGGAGCAAAGGATATAAAGTGTTTGAGCAAGAAGATGGAACTTTTGTGTGGGAGATCAAAGTCTTCTGCCATCACTGCTTACGATTGTTGACAAGTATCCCTGTTGAGTTCAATGAAGAAGGTGGGATGGAGTCGTCAGTTCATCCTCTTAACATGCAAACTTTGATTATCATAATTACGAATAGAGGAGTTTGTGATGGCCGGCTATGTAAACCCATTGTGGACGTACACATTATATTTTGACGGAGCGTCCAGGGGCCCTAATAAAAAAGGAAGTGTTGGAGTAGTAATCCGAGATCCCCGACGAAGAGTTACGATGAAGTTAGCTGCTTATCTCAAGGTAGGATTCACTAACAATATGACGGAGTATAAAGCCTTGATTATGGGACTGCATATTGCCAAACAAGGTGGTATTCGTCGGTTGTTAGTAAAAGGGGATTCCCAATTGATCCTGAATCAGCTAGATTGGACATATACAGTGCGGAATCCCATTCTCTGTATGTATCATCGAACTGCGATGACCCTACTTGAAGAGTTTGAGAGAGTGTCTTTTCAGCTGATCCCACGTTACTGGAATCAGTTTGCGGATCCATTGGCAAATCTTGCTTATGAAGAAGACCTTTTCTTCAATTGTGGTCCTAGTCTGGATATTGTTATCAATGATGAAACAGGACCCGGTCGCTTGTGGGGTTTGTTATTAGAGCATGCAATATATGGCAGACGATGGTTGATATGGGTGATGCAAAGAGTAGCCGAGAACAATCTACCATTATTATCATGGACCCATAGGCTGATTAGACAATTTAAGACAAAAAATGCATCCTATTTCCAACAATTATCCTTGCACGATTGAATTATAACAATACCAAATAAAAATTAGGAAGGAAAACCTGGACTTGGGGTGAGATGTCCACGTGGATGCTAGGAGAAGATCTTCCTGTGGCGGCTACGCCTTGGGTTTTCTTAGGAGGCATCGCGAATGCAACGTTTCCCTCGTGGATGCAGCTTTGCAAACTCCTTTTTGAAAATCCACCGTAGCTCCCTTCGTGATAACTTGCACCGTTCGTCAGAAACGGTTTTAGCAGGCTTCCTCCTTGAAGTAGGGATTTCACGAAAAATTGTGCTTAAACCTCGGGAGGATTTTAAACGGTCTTACTGGATCGGAAAAGGAAGGAAGGAGAATGCATAATGCGCTAGTGAGGGGTTAAATCATAGAGTAGCTGGGTTTTCAACCCACTTGAAATATATTGCGAATGGGCACGAGAGGGAGCTTCGAATCCCAAGGGGGGGAAAGGGGGCTTATAGGGCCCTTAGGAGGGCCTCTCGTGTGTGGGGGGGAAAGTAGGGGGTGTTATAGGAAAGGGTATGAAAGGGTCTGAAAGGGAATTTTTGGCACGGGGGAAGGGGCCTAAGGGGCCCTTAGGGGGGGATTTAAGATACGGGGAGAGAAAAAAAAACCTATAAGTCTTGAGAAGATTTAAGGTATGGGAAGAAAGAGAGGCTATAAGCCCCTGGGAAGACTTTGGTGGGGGGAAATAAAAGTTTTAATAGACCATATGAGGGGGGGCTTCTTAGGAAGCTTTTTTAGAAGCTTCTGAGTGGGAACGTGGAAGTCCCACATGGCATAAAGGCAACAGGCAGCGAATCCTTGGCCGAATCGCAGTGGAATGGCGGCAGACGGATGACAGCAGCCTCCTGGCTCACAGCAAAGATCCGTAGTGCCTCCTCTCCCTCACACGGCCAGCATCCACCCTTTTCACCCCACGGCAGCCTTATGTTCTAAGGCAGCAGCGAGCTCTTTAACCTCTCCCTCCCTCACGATTCTTACCCACAGAGCCTCCTCTCTCCCTCTTTATGCCGTTCGGCAGCCTCCCCTTATAGCATTCATGGCAGCGCCTCTGTCCCTTTCCACTTGCACCCCCCCATTTATATAGGTAAGGGGAGGGGGATCCTCCCTCCCCTGTGTGGTAGCAGGCATGAGCCTCCTCCCTCTAGAGCATCCAAAAAGGATGCTTAGTCATCCACCATTCCCTCCCTCTCCCCCAGCATGACAATCGGTTGGGGGAAGGAGGGAATTAAAAAATTTGCTTAATTCAAAAATATTATCCCTATGAGGGCTTTCATATGAGAATTTCGGATTTCGGAGTTGTTACAGAAGGAGACGGGCCAAGAACATAAGTCTGCGGCCCAGGTAAGAAGGTCGAAATCTTGATGGCTCCTAAGAAGGCAAAAGGCGCAACCGCAGGAGGATCATCTCCTAACATCCATGTGGATATTTCACCACAAATCTAGGTTTTCTTCCTAAATTTTGATTTATGTTGTAATATTACAATTGTGGATGGATCATTTATGAAATTAGGATGCACTTTTTTAGTTGAAATACTTTGGCTAAAAATAGCTTATGATCAAAGAATCGGCCATTTGTATTTTTCAAATAAACGAATAAGATCTCTATGCATTCCTAGCAAGTGGTTTTTATGCATTACAAGTAACGAATTTAGATCAATTAAAGATCATATTTATAAAGTCGAAATAATTATTGTACACTTCAATTATGCATGGAAAGAATAAATCACATGTCGCATTATTAGGCATCTTTTCTTCGAAATGATTCATTAAAAGAAGGTTTCTAATCATCCGTAGGAATTTGCAAAGCGTGGAAATGGTTCTTAAGCTGCGTGAAGTAGATTAAACTCTAGTCAATTGGCTTAAATCTCAATCAAACTATGTAAATAGTTACGAATGGTTGTGTAATGCTCATTCAACGTACGAATATCTCATTTAGAAAAGAAGTTAGAAAAAGGTCGCATGGTTCACATAAAACCCTAACGCTTAGTAGCATGAATCTTGAATGCATGTTCTAGAAGAATCAATAGAAGTTCTGCCATAACTTAGCATATGCTTTGATTTTAACCAAAAAAGTAGGGTTTGTAAATCTACTCATACGTAGGCAATGAATCATTTGGTTACGAAAATGGTATCGTAAATATCTTCAAGAATAGACAAGTAAATTGGTTTAACCTAAACACCTAAACCACGAGGGACACGTTCAAGAATGGTTAAAGTGATGCAACATATCCCAAGTGCTAAGTGGGATTTAGCACGTTTAGGACGTGACCTAATCACTCTTATTGCCAAAGCTAAAACTCTTATACCTAAAGACTTGCCCACATTCACGAAATGTAGGGACAATAGGACGTACTTGCGAGAGACGATCTAGGGTTTTTACCCTAAGGATCGCTCGCTAAAAGGATGAAACTCAATTTGAATTTGGAACCTTAGGACTGACAATGTCGGCCTAGTGCAATTAGGAATGGATTGTTATAAAGACACCCTAACCATGTTTCCTATCTAATCATGATACCGTTATTAGAAGACACACACCATTGATGGGTAAAGTAGTCCCATGGATTAGATGCGACACTCGTGCAACAAGTTGCAGAGTCGCATGATCTTGTGAATTGATCACAAGGGAATGGCCAAATTCCTCAGAATGAGATTGGCAGATTCTTACGCAAGTTTAACTTGCAAGAGGATGAATAATCGTCCTAATATAGTACCTTTCTTGGGTAAAGTGACCAATATATGGGGATTAGATATTTTCTTGGAAGCAAAAGACCAATTAGTAAATTGGAATAACATATTTATTGCTAATAGAACTTAAGGTATTGGTTAAGTTGGGTCAATAGGGTACGGCCCTAACCCAGGGATATAAGGGTTAACAAACAAACCCTTGGAAATCTTGCCAAGTCGCAATTGATCCCGGATTGAATGCTGAATGCATTCGAAAAGAAGGTTTCACTCCTTAGCAGTTGCCAAAAATAATGACCACTAGAAATGATTGTGCTTGTAACAGTTGTATAGAGCACTATTTGCTTTGTTTTCTCAAAGAATTAAAGGATGAAAAGATATCTAATGCTTCAGGTTGAAGGCCTGAAGGGAGAGGCAACTTTAGTTACCCCCGACTGCCTGCCTGACCCTAACCAAGGGGGTTGTTAACTGCGCCGGGAAGGTGGACCGAACCCACCGCGAGAGGTCTCTCCGTTGAGCGCTACTTGGAGCAGGAGGACGCTTGGGTGCCAGGGGGCTCTGGCCGTAAATCCCTCGCCTTCCGGGCCCTATACAAGAGGCCAAGGTGACTCGGGATTGGATCTCGAGGCCCGCATACTAGTCTACAGGCAGAATCTTGGATTAATAATCCCTGTGGATTGCTGGATAGCCTTCAGGCGGATTATGGATAAGCCTATGGGGGGCTGGACTTTATGAATGCATTTCAAAGATAAATATGATAACCTATTGAAAAGGAACTTGTTTGACATTGCTTTTCTATGTCAAGTGCTAACATTACATGAAGGAAGCGGTGCCTAATGAGTTAATTAAGAAAGCTTCTTGATGCATGTCCAACTAAGTGTGGTAGGTAATTAGATAATGAAAACAACCTGAGGAAAGTGCGGTGGATGTGGCCATGGGTCGGTCCTACGGATGGGTGGTCCCGGTTGTTGGGAACTTTTCTCAATCATGATGGACAGCAAGAAGATCGTTTCAAAGGACATGAACAGCAAGGGCGCTGACCTAGCGTTTAAGTTATAAAAATCCTGATTTACGCTGTTTTAGGGGAACAGAATGGGGCTATGCCTTATGCCAGAGAGGTTGAGCTTTGCATCCCTCTCATTTTCCATTCTCCTTGAACCAAGTGCAGCGTGAATCCGCTTCGGTCCTGGCGTTTCTGCATGAAGTAGTTCGCTTGGGGGTCAATTCTAGTTGCCGTTTAGGAAATGACCATTACAGAAAACCCTGATTCAGGTTGGTCCTAAGTGGGAACGGCCAGAATACTTCCACTACGTGGCAGACGCGAAAAGTCCTAGATCGCAAACCCTGTGACATTCCATGAGAGTGCCAAGCAGAGCTTTCTAGACATCCTTTCCGATGGATTGCTAAGACGTGGCCTGAAGATAACAGTCGGACACGTTACACATGTACTCTCCACCATTATCTAACCTCAAACATTTTATGTAGCATCCAAACTGCTTTTCATCCATAGATTTAAATTTCAAAAAATTTTCAAATGCTTCACTTTTATGCTGCATAAAGTACACCCAAGTCATTCTGCTAAAATCATCAATGAGAGTGATATAGAATCTACATCTTCCACTCATGGAAACATTCTAACATGGGCCCCAAATATCTGAGTGTACCATTTCCAAAGGATAGATGCTTATTCTCCCCCTCTTTGGAAATGGCGATTTGGACTGCTTGCCAAATTGACAAGCCTCACATAATGATCAAAATTGACATATCCAAAATTCAGTAGACCACTGACTATCTGTCTTGATTGCATTTGCTTCAATCTTTGCAAATTGACATGACCAATCCTTTTATGCCATAATTCCACATCCTTATCTTGCCCATGTCCTCTCTCAACATACATAGAGTTTTGAATCACTAAGGAACCTGCATCTAAAGCAAATAATCTCCCTTTCTTTCTACCACAAGCAGTCACCTTGCCAGGTCTTCCATTATGGAACTCAATGAAACATCCAAACTTATTGAATCTCGCCTACAATCCTTGATATTCCAACAGATGCTAAGTTCTTAGTTATTGTGGGTACATAAAATACATCACCAAGCTTATTCTCAATCCCATCTTTAGTAACAAGTGGACAATACCAATATGAGTAATTTTATGTAAAGTATCATCACCAGTGGAAACATAATCCTCATTCTGCATCTGCTCCTTGGTATCAAACCACTCAGCATGATGAGTCATGTGGTTTGTAGCTCTTGAATCCAAAAACCAGTCATTCTCCCGAGGAGGGTAGTCATTCTCCCAAGCACATGCTTCATAGCAAATAGGTGACCTATGGGTGATCCACCTCTAGGTCCATAACCTGTACAACAATAAGTGCATGCATAGTGACCATATTGGGTCCTTCCATGATCCCTAGACATGGCATTCTGTTTGTGATAACAATACATCTCAAAATGACCAAACTACCCACAATAATGACAAGTGCCATCTCTCTGTGAAGGACTAGACTATCCTCTACCTCTAGGGAAAGATCTCCCCCTGCCTCTATGCATGAAGTCAACACAACCAAAGTTACCTCTTCCATGAGCAAAACCATCATAACCATGACCAAGTGAAGAGCCTCTAGCTCTAGATGAGCTTCCAGGACCTCTATGACGATAGAAAACACTGTCTACACCTACATTTTTGCCACTACTAGATACATTCAATCCCAACTTGATTTCTTTTGTAAGTACCAATCCAATACGCTCCTCAAAGTCAGGCACAGAGCCTCTTTCTCTAACTAAAATAGAGGTATCCAAAGATTTGAAAGCTAGTCCAAGTCCATTTAGTGTCATTGACACTAAATCATCATCATCAAGAGGTGCATTAATGGATGCAAGGTCTTCTAAAATTTGCTTGATTTCTATCATATAGTCACTAATACTGCGATTGCCTCTCCATGCATCGTGTAATCTCTGCTTGAGTTGTATCTTACGAGCCTCTGCACATGTTCCATACATTTTTTCTATGATTTTCCATGCCTCCTTATAAGTACTTGCCCTTTTTATATAAGGAATCAAGGTTTCTAAAATACTTATGGAGATCCAATGTAAAACCTTCATGTTCTTCCATGTCCAATCCTTGTACGCTTTCTTTTTCTCTTCAATTGAATGTTCAGGAACTTCTAGACATTCATCATCACCTGTTATGAGGTCCCATAGACCTCTACCCATCAAAAAATTCTCCATCCTGTAAGACCAAACACTATATATTGTCTTTGGTCAATTTGTCTCCCACAATTTGAGTGATCTGTGCCGTGTTAGACATTATGGCTGCTGCAAATTCAAAAAAACCAGCAATATAAACTATCTACAAATGGTATTCAGCAGCATGCCCTAATCAAGTACATCAATGGTCCAATCCGAGACCAAAAAGCATAAAAAATAGCCCAAAAATGCATGTCAAAATAGCAATATGACTATCATATATGTGTCCAAAAATTATCATATGCATCCATCCATGATGCCAACATGTCATACATTCAGTTCCCAACAAGAAACATCCAGATCAGATCCCAAACAATGTTTGTATGACCCAAAATGCATCAAAAACACGGGTCTAAAATTCACCATTTGTGCTGCAATTTTTATGCAAAATTTTTGTGCCAAGATGGAAGTACATATCAAGCTGAAGCTATAGAAATTTTCCCTTTTTTTTGTTTTGCAAAAAACTGCCTTCAAATAGCCTCCTGTGAGTTGCATAGAAACTACACGAGGAAGATGGCGACAAGACGGGATAGCCATATAGCCATCACCAAAGCCATGGCCAAATCCAAACATGAGGCATCTTGAGAAGAGATCATCTAGTCAAATAGAGCCATAACCATTGCTATCAAACGAATACCCTTACATAGTGAAGCTCATACAGCTGAGTAACATCCAGGCTCCTGCAAATATATGTTTTGCAGATAAGGTCGACATGGCACAAAGCTTATGTTACTTGACTACCTTTGGCATAGAAACATGGCCAGGGGTAGTGAGCAGAACTATACATTCACAGGAGATTGACTACAGATTGACAAGCTACCATTTCACGTGATATACACCCCCAAGACGAAAAGCAATGTTGCAACTTCGGTGCATGAATTCAATCACGCTCACATATATATCATCGTAGCCCCTACTAACCTTGCTGCTACCCATATCATGAATGTACTTTTTTCTTGTTGACTGGCCGACGATATGTAAAAAACTTTATCATGTGCCATTCCTAAATCCTTCCTTGTGCCGCTTGAATGCTCCGCTGGAACTACCAAACGCCAACACAGGCCTACACGCCTACTACTGGGCCCCGAACCCAATTGCCTCGTGCCCTTTTGCAAAGATCTGTGCAACCTGTGTAGATACAAAATAGAGTGAGAAAGCGAGAGACAAGCCCTTGACTATGTGTCATATGTCCGTCCTGCAGACATGGCATTCTCTTTCGCCACTTGTACCTTTTGACAAAATTGCACCTGCTTATTAATGGTGGACTTGAATTCGAACAATATGGAGCAAGGTGCTACAATCTTGGCTCTAGATAGGGATGTGGAAGTTGTTGTAAAGGAAGACATTGTACTTTGATACCAACTCAAAAGAGAGGGGAAGAGATGTGCAACGGAGAGTGAATGTCATGGGATATGGAGGCTCAATCATTTTTCATGTTCATCTTCTTCTTTCTCTTCATTCTTCCATTCTCACAGTCTTCTACAAGTGGTATCCTCAAAGTGATAGATACCCTCAACTTAAGAATACTTTACATGTGCTTCTACTTTAGATACATACAACCATAGGATATGACTTAGGATATGTCATATTTATGAACATTTAGGGGCACCGTTCATTTAAAAATAATCCTTTGCCTTTGACTGGATTTTTGAGGCAGCACTTGTGCTTTTGTATATTCTCAATCTGCTTCTTCTGTTGCATATGCATTCTTGACTTCTTTTTTGTCCATCTCGAATGTTGAGACGGCAAGCTCAACACGTGCGGACATTGATGATGGACCGCCTAGCTAGATGGGTCCGCACGCCTACACTTAGTACGTTGGTGGTCATTATGATACTCACATGGCCACATTGACTTATCACTTATTATATTTAGTTTGTTACATCTACCTATAGCTAGCAAAGACATAGCGCTAGTCGATTAGTGTAGTCGGTAATGCACTGTTTGACTTACTAGGCCACTTTTCTTTATGTTGTATCTTATCTATACTTTTTGTACATTGTATAGTGTATGGGAGAAGAAGAAGAAACCAACAAGAAAACGTTTTGGCCTCCATCTCTCTCTTCTTGTGTTCTTGAGTAAGCTTCCTCTTGTGTGTAGAGTGTGTGTTTGGCACAGCAGCTCAAGCAAGTCCCCCCACCACGCGATTCTTGACATGGTGATTGGACCTAAAATGGGCCGGCACTGGCTATGGCATTGGCCGAACTCATGCATATGACAAATAATCCCACCACACGGTCTCGCAGGCCAGGAGCGTCTAAAACTCACTTTACACTAAATGCTTATGACGATTTTGCGTTTGTATTCAATATGTAGTCCAATGTTCCCCTTCCCTTCTCCTCAAAGGGAGATCCCATAACATATAGGCATAATGCCTCGTAATACACACATATGGAAGCACCTCTCGGCTTATTGTCGTGGCTCCACTGCGACTCTCCTACACCTCGGGGATTGGCCCCAAGATGCGTCGCTAACACATATGACATTCGTACAAACTCCACTCTTTCATAATTCAGCGTTCCAAGAAATTTTGATTTGCCTCACAAAATTTTCCCCAACGGAAGCACCTTTCTAAACCTGCAGCTTAAGTTTCTTGTCCTCTCAGCGTTGGTCAAAGTTTATCAATCAATTGCAATGCATTCCAAGAGATACCACGTGGCATGCTTGATGCAAGGTGTATGAAGATTGTGCACAACCATTTTATGATTAAGAAACCAGCCATGTGAGGTGCAGAAAATAGCACTTTCATGAATTTTAACTAAGCGTTATGTGCTGCATTGCTTTAGGGACTAGCACCGGAGCTTCCGTGCTACTAGTCGTCTATATTTAGTTATGGAACAATCCCTAAATGCTATGCACAAAAAGGAAAATTAGAATTTGTATCTTTTCATAAATTAGATCGTCGCACAAACTTCTTCCCCCCCTCACCATTTAGGTGTGGTTGTAATGCATAGGTGTAAATGATTGTTTTGTATCATTTTTGTATGTAAAAATAAATAAATACATACTATAACACAAAGGACAAGGCTAAACTGAGGCTTAACCTCATGCTTCAACCTCACCAAATATTCACGCACATAAACCTTATTTTTTCATATTTTTTAGTGCCAAAAAATCCAATTTTCTCTATTGTTTATTATTTTTTCTATTTATTATTCATAAAAAATAAGTATTTTCTGATTTCTTTGTGTTGGCTTATTATTTTCACTGAAACTTAACATTTTATTTGAGTTTATCCCATTTCCACCCCTTTTTCCCAACTCAAAATTAAAAAAAACCACTAATTTTCATTAAAAATGATATTTTACGGGTTTTAAAGAACTAATAATGGCTCTAAATCATTACAGGTTCTGCATTTCTATAGTTACAACCCTCAAATATGATGCAAACAAGGTTCAAAAAAAAATTCATTGCATATGAATAACATTTGGACCATGAAACAACAAAAACAAGCCTATTTCTTCATAAAATTGGAGCATACCGCGTGTCTTGCGTGTTGCGGGTTTTTTAATAATTATTCTGGGTAGCCCACAGACCAGTAGCAACCATTCTTCAGTGCTGAACCTCTTTTCTCAGCCTCCTCTTCATCTTGAAGCAATCCGATCACAACCGGACAAGCATTCTTCAGCTCCTGTTCTTTTTGATTTCTTGCACATGGATTGCCTCTATGCAGGAGAGAGAGGGAGGAGAGAGAAAGACTTGTTTTTTATCTCTTTGCTTAGTGCATCATTCCTTGATCCGTTTGTGGTGATGGAGGACGAATGATAGAAGCATCTCAGGGCCAAGAGGATTTCTCTTACTTCCACCGATCAAAAAATGGTGATGAATGGGGGAAAAAATGGGGCGCAAAAAACAGACGGCCCCTCCCCCCCTCCCCAACGTTTCATTTCGTGAGCATGAAGCTCTTTGTTAAGAGCTTTTAAGCTCTTAATCAAATTATCTAGTTCATGCCCTTTTGCTTTCACACTTCCACCAAGTGGTTTTTTCGTTTTTAGAGGGGAAAACGACATCGGATTCAAGATCCGTCTAGACGGGTGGTTCTGTGGCATCGAAATCTACAAACTTGGGCCCCGTCATGCTCTTCCCGGCTTCCAGATCTAATAGCTGCTTCATAACCCCGAACCTTGTGGGGATTAAATGGGGAATCAAACGACCTTGGAATTGAGATCTGAGACTTGCGTTGGATTCCTGATGTCATTTTGCATCTAGGAGAACTCCAGCTCGACCATCCGCCATCATTTGATTCTCCATGAAGATTAGCACTAGCGCTTTAGGGATTTGTCGCTTAAAATCGTACTGATTGCCACCACCGCCTTCGACGAAGTCTATTTTTCCCCTGAAATTCGTAAATTTTGGCTATTTTTAAGCACTTTTCGGCATTAAAAATTATCTGTCATTGGCAACCACGGGATAGGGCGACTCAACCTGTCGAATCCCACGAATAGATCTGCACAGAAACAACAAAAAAGGAGCATCAAGCTAATGCAAAAAACACATAACACAACACATCAAGGCTCATACCCTACCCCCTGACAAAACCAAGGCATGAAATCCACGAGGAGTAGGCCCAGCATAATCTAAAAGAAAGTCTGAAGCCAGTCGCTAACCAACTGCTCCAACATAGCCAAGCTAAAAAGAACTATCAAAGAGGTCGCCCTAAGTGGTGGTCTGAACTACCTACCTAACTAAGGACAACTCAACTAGGAGCTCCTCCTAGGCGAGAACTCCTATAGCCTGATCAAGAAATATTTTCTATTAGCACATTACTCTTTTAACCTCTCATTTTCCATACTCGGGTGTGTAAAAAGGAGGAAGCTGAGTGTAATGACCCAAGGAGAACAGGGCATCGGCCTCAGGTCCTGTATCAGTACCCAAAATCCTTCCAAGCCCTCGCGAGGCGACACGTAATCCTTTTGTAACGCTCACTTTTATTTTCGCTCCAATCTTCTTTTATTTTCTTTATTTTATGGCAAAATGTCACCCCAAGGAAGACAAGGTATCGGCCCCGGGTCTGACTCGTCCCCAGGAACCTACCAGGCCTTCTCAAGGCAATAAACAACAGCTCAAGGATTTTTCTGTCTTTCCTTTTCTATTTTTATAGGGGTTAGAACCCCTTTTACACACCTCCGTATATTCATATATTGTCTTTCAGATCTTTACGGTTGTCTCTTTCCATCATTATTTTAGTAGGTTTCTCTAACTACCTCACAACTAACAAGAACTCCTAGAACGGCCGCCTAGTAGGTCAGCAGAATAGGGTCACTAGAACTCCAATCTAAAACAGGTATTTCAATGCCTGGCAATGTCTTGCAGGAGGCAATGACTTCTCAAACCTCCCCCTGACATGCCTAACCTAAACCTAGGACTTCATGCCTTGATTGCTGGTCCTCAACAAGAAAGAAAACCCTCACCCACACATATATCATTAATGGCTTAAGGGAAAAACTTGAAAAGAGAACGAAACCACCTGGAATGGCCACAAGAAGCTTCTTCGTAGCAACGCCTCCCTCCAGCGACCTCGTCAACCTGTATGGTGCAATCACTAAAACAACAAAGCATTAAACGTACCTGCACCAAGCAGAGATAGGGCCCTCTTGGCCTAAAGAAATAGCCATTTCATTACAAACTAACTAGCCCTCTTGGCCTAAAGAAATAGATTATTAAAACCCAAAAACAACTAGCCATCTTGGCCTAAAGAGATTAGACATTAACTACTTAAAGCAACTAGCCCTCTTGGCCTCACGGAATCAAACAAAACAGCTCATAGAGATCCCTCCTTGGAAGAAGGCAGATATACACAAATACACTCCATTTCAAGGTGAAAAATAGGGCTCTTAGCCCTAAACTAAATGCATCAAATTATGGCCCATACCTCCTTCATATGTAGCAAGAGGCATACGCATAACATGTCATCGGATCAACCTATGGGTCCAAGATAATAGTGGTAGATAGGTCTTGGCTACTCTTTGCATCACCCATATCAACCATCGCCTGCCATATAACACGTGGTTTGGTAACAAATCCCATAAGCGACCAGGTCCTGTCACATTATCAATAGCAACATCCGGACTAGGACCACAGTTGAAAAAGAGGTCCTCTTCATAAGCAAAATTAGCTAAGGAATCCGTAAACTGATTCCAACTCTCAAATTCATCAAGTAGGGTGATAGCAGTTTGATGATACATACAAAGGAGAGGATTCCAGACTGTATATCTCCTATTGAGTTGATTTAAGATCAGCTGAGAATCCCCTTTTATTAACAACCGCCTAATACCACCTCTCTTAGCAATATTCAATCCCATAATCAAAGCTTTATACTCGGCCATGTTGTTAGTAAATCCTACCCCGAGATAAGTAGCTAATTTCATTGTAACTCTACGTCGGGGATCTCGCATAACTACTCCAACACTTCCTTTTCTATTAGGGCGCCTGGACGTTCCATCAAAGTATAATGTATACGTCCATAATGGGTTTACACAACCAGCCATCAAGAACTCCCCTATTCGTAATTATGATAATCAAAGTTCAACATATTTAGAGGATGAACTAACGGCTCCATTGCACCTTCTTCATTAAACTCAACAGGGATGCTTGTCAAGATTTGTAAGTAGTGATGGCAGAAAACTTTAATTTGCTCAATCACTTTATATCCCTTGTTCCACCAAATAAGACTCCCCTGACGATATCTTTTCTCGAGATATGGGTGCTCTAAATAAGGAATTAACCGCTCCATCAACCAATTTAAGCTCTCCTGCAGGTCTTCAATCAACCCCAACATAAACCTGCAATGCATTTAGCGCATTAGCATATTTAGAAATAATAAGGTTTAATCTTATTAAGATTAAACTTATTCTTAAATTCCACCCCTTGTAGATCAGCTAACAGAACTGTGGGCTTATTTTTACCTATCCAAACTATCTTGTAAGGGCCATCCCATCGAGGTTCCAACTTTCCTGGAAACAGCTCTCTACGCGCATCTTAATATAGAACTAACTGCCCCTTTTTAAAAGTATATTTCTTCACTTTCAGATTATGCCACCGTTTCATCTAACGTTTAGCTATCTCCTGGTGCAACAAACTCTGCAATTTGAGCTCGTCCAAGTGGGCTATAGTCATAAACCACTCAAATATGGTATCTTCATCACCCAAAGAATGATTGATTGCGAATCTAATGGTCGGCAACTCAATTTCTAAGGGCAATACACACTCCTCTCCGTAAACTAATTTGAATGGGGTGTGGCTAGTGGCTCGTTTAAACGTCGTATTATACGCCCAAACCGCCACATATAATTTTGTATCTCAGTCCCGCTTCTTTTCGAAGACTATCTTGGATAGGATATCCACAAGCTACTTATTGGTACTTTTGACTTGGCCATTTGGTTGCGGATTATAGGGGGTCGTCTTGTTATGCGTAATTTTCCAAGCTTCAGTCAGACTTTTAATCACTTTATTTAAAAAGTGAGTTCCACGGTCCGATACTATTTCCTTTGGTGGACCAAAACGGCAGATAATTTGCTCAAGTAGGAAACTGACAGTCTCTTTTGCATTGTCCTGCCTCGTCACCCGTGCTTCTGACCACTTTGTAAAGTAATCAGTTGCTACTATAATATACCTCTTCTGAGTAGTAGAAAACGGGGTGATAGGACCCACAAAATCAATGCCCCACTTCTCAAATGGAAGGATAGCCATGATAGGCGTAAGTGGACGCTTTCTATTCTCTCGACTATCATGTCTTTGCACATTTCTTGACATGGTCAAATGAATCCTGGAAGATGGACGGCCACCAATATCCAGTTCTTAAAGCCTTCTGTGCCGTTAACCGCCCAGCAAAGTGCCCTCCACAAGCGAAGTCATGGCACTCTTTCAAAATAAAGGAAACCTCGTCAGGCATCACACATCGGCGATAGATATCATCAACACCCTGCCGATATAATGTGCCTGCGATCAAGGAAAATTTCAATGCCTACTGTTTAATTACTTTTCCTCTTCTCGGATTTTGATAAAGCAGCTCCAGTCTCTCCTGTAGAAAGATAGTGTGTTATAGCAGCATACCAGGAGAGAAAAGACGCCATATCAATCTTGAACAAAGTCTTCATGTCACTTCCTTTAGCCAAGACCTCTTTTGGCTCTCTGAAATCCACAAGACACTCTACAATGCCCTGAAGCTTCGGCGGCTTGCTCTTATTCTCATAATCAAATTCCTGCAAAGTGATTAACCACTTTGCTAAACGGTCAGGCGGTTGTAACTTATTCAATAACAATCGAAGCCCTTCTGCCTTCGTATAAAAAACCACCCTCTCATAAAGAATGTAGTGCCTGAACTTTTTGGTCGCAAATACCATCGCAAGGCAAAGCTTCTCCATATAGGTGAAGTTAATTTTTGATATGCCCAACTTTCAACTAGCAAAAGCTATCGGATGATACCACTTTTCCTCCCAAATTTGGGCCAAACAGCAGGCTGATACCATACATGGTTGCTGCTGAAAATATATAGAACATTTTGCCTCTTTTCGGTGCTTTTAAAATAGGTGCTTTGGCAAGCTTCTGCTTCACATCGTCAAAAGATACTTTGCAAGCATCACTCCATGAAAAATTAAAAGACTATAGGTTTGTCAGAGGCAACATTCTTTCTATCAAAGCATTGATAAACCTCCGATAATACCCTACTGATGAGACAGAAAGCTATGTACTTCCTTTAGAGTATGTAGCGGACTCATGGCGACTATGACCTTGATCTTTTCAGGATCAGTCACAATCCCTATGGAACTAACCACATGGCCTAACAAGAGCCCATAAGGGACTCCAAAGACGCACTTCCGTGGGTTAAGAGCTATGCAAAATTGTCTGCAACGCTCAAAACACTTACGCAAAATGATCAACTGTCTATCACTTACAGTGCCTGCCCCCAGATCGTCAATGAATACTTTCAGCTCCTCTGGGGGGATGTCACCAAAGGTTTTGTCAGCTGTTCTTTGCCACGAACCAGGTGCATTACACAACCCAAATGACATCACATGTTACGCAAAGGTACCGAAGACTGTAATAAACATCGTTTTTAGCTTGTCTTGCTCAACAATTGCCATTTGATTATACCCTGCAAAGCAGTCCATGAACAAATATATTTCCCTACCCACTAGTTGATCCAAAATTTGGTCAATAAACGGCAATGGATAGTAATCTTTAATAGTCAGCTTATTCAGCTCTCTAAAGTCTACATAAAGATGGATTTGATTATTATTCTTCTTCCTAATCACAACTTGTGAGCATCATTCAGTATGCTGAACAGGGAAGATCAAACCCGCTTTCCGCAACTTCTGTAGTTCCTCGTACAACCCGTCCCTTAATTCAAAAGGCATATGCCTTACTTTCTGACGTACTAGGTGGGTACCTTCCTTTACAGGAATAGTATGCACAGCTAGACTAGGAGGAATACCCCAAAGTTCGTCATAGCTCCAAGCAAAGATATTGCAATACTCTTGAATTAAGGACACATAATCCTCTCTTTCTTCCGAATAGAGCATGGACCCTAATTTAATTGGCCGCGAATCATTTAGCGTACCAAGATCCAGCTCAATAACGTACGTGTCTCTTATTCGATCATGAGGCTCTATTGGCTCATTCAAGGTTATCTGATATATATCCTCTTTAGTGGACCCTTCCTTAGATCCATCGCTTGATGACGTCTCACTATCCAATGGATCATCTACTATTTCTAGTTCAGTGGAGGATAGTGGAGCTCTCTCACGAGACTTGAGGTAAGCATCCACTATTACACGATGGGCACCTCGACCTAGAATCACTCGACCAGCAAGTATGTCGACTTGGCAGTTTGTCCGTAGAATCCACGGCCTACCTAGCAGAACTTGATAGCTAGGACGTCCTACAGACCTTATCACCCTAAAGTCCAGATAGCATTCCACACTCGCAACTGTAACGTGGACCTTAGTAATGCAACCTTCTAGTTGTCTTAGACTATCATCAGCCATCCTAAGAAGTTTGGAGCTATCTTTTTGGATCTCTAGACCTAACCTCTCCATCAAGTCTGAGCTTATGATATTGACAGAGGATCCAGTGTGTCCACGATAGCGCGCTCCACTAATATTCCATCCACATATGCTGGAACCCCAGGGCAATGCTTTTCAATATGATCGAACCAATCTTCCCCCACTCTAGCTATGCCCAAATGTTCTACTATATACCCTATACGCAGGATTTTCTTGGGAGAAATTTTAATCAATTGCAGAGATTCACGTTTGGTTTGACTTCGCAAAGGAAACTTGCTAGATCAAAGTCGTGATAATTAGCCAAAGTTCTCTTCTCACGCCAAACCATTCTCTCCTTTAGTCTTTCCATCGGCTTTGGTGCCTCTTTTTTAGCCTTTACCTTCTTTCTTGGGAATCCTTTATCCTCCTCGGGATCGAATTTACTGTCCACCTTTCTTATCCAGATTTAGGACTCGCTTTTCCCTAGTATCTTGCTTAGGGCTTCCCTCGACCGGTTTTACAATTCCTTTGTCACCCTCTTTAATATTTTGACCTCTTTTTACGGCTCATAGATTAGAAGTTTCAGCATCATGGACACGTACAACCTCAATAAGGCTGACTCCACTGCCATGAGGTAAATCCTATACAACAGCCTTTCCTCTTTGTAGTATTTGCCTTGGTCCATCGTCTTGCTGGAGATTATTCCCTTGTGCGCGATGGTTAACTGGACCTGGTTGTTTACTCCCTTATTGGAGAGAACTGATCTTACTTCAACAGGTAGCAACTAAGTGGCCAGACTTCCCACAAATATCACATTTGACATTCAGACAATTCCTAGGGAAATGTTGGCCCCCACACCACTTACAGCTAAATCCTGAGGGGCCACCCTCTTCAGGGCGTCGGCTCCCTATCAAATTCTGTTGCTTCTTAAGAAAATTGACATCCATAGCTATTTGTCAATACTCTTCAGAGATCATATCGGTGTAGTGCTTCATCATATCCTTAACATCACCAAGGACATTAGAAGCACTCGACTCATAGCCGCCATCGTCAGTCTGTCGCCCCATGGGCCTAATCACTTGATTAGGAATCTACCGCTAACCAATTGGGACAACATTAGGATTCATTGTTTGGTTTCCACCACTATTTAGTGAGACCGCCTGACTAGCCATAGGCATACTCATGCTAGGAGGAGCTAGTAACATAGGCAAATTCGACATGATACTCCCTCTGCCACTCGTATTTAACATGGGGTCCCCTTGACTCCCATTGGTCAAGGCCAAATTATTACCATTCCAATTTTGTAATATTTCTACTGAAAATTACTACGTACACATGTGAAGTCTGGGAAAAAGACAATGCCGGCATTGTGGTTGCAAACGATTCGGTCATTAAACAGTACACTCTCCATGGCCAATCAAGGCTAGGGACTAAGAAACTGCATATGCTTGTATGAACCTCCTCTTGGGAGGAGATCAAGATGAAATTGTTATATTTATGGCAATTTTTTTAAAATTATCCCCTCTTCCCCTAGCCGACGGTCATGCTGGAGGAGAGGGAGAGAGGTGCTAATGATTAAGCTTCTTGATGGAGCTCGCGGAAGGTTAATGCCATGTAGCCAGGCCGCGTGGAGGGAGGGAGGTACCTCTCCCTCTCCCTATAAAAGCATGGCTATGGGAAGGGAGAGGGAGGAGCTGAGTGTAACACTGTGAGAAGGAGAGAGGGTGGAGAATTGACGTCGCCAGTCTGAGGCTGAAGGAGTCATGGAGGAGCCACGCTGCTCTGTGCCGCGCCGTTAGGGAGGAGCGCTGCCGAAGCTGTCAGTTCGCCCTGACCGCCAATAGACCGCAATCTGCTGCCTCCATTCTTTGTCCACATGGGGCTTCCACGACCCTAGAAGCTTTAGAAGCTTCTTGGGAAGCTTCTAAAGCCCCCCCTTAGGAAGCCCCCCTTCTTGTGGGCTTCCACAATCCTTTTTCAAGTTGGTTTTATAAATCCTCCCCCCCCCTCCCCCCCCTTCCCGAGATTTTTCCATCCATTCCCTTGCAATTTGCACCTAATTCCCTTTCCGTGAGGTTTCCACCCAAGTTCCCTTTCTCCTCGAAATTTCCACCTTACTCCCTTCTTCTTGAAATTCCCACCCAAGTCCCCTTAAAGTTTGACTTATCCTGGGAATTAAACCCCTTTTCCCCCTTTTAGCATTTCACAAAGCCCATTTAAAATTACCTTCCTTGGGCTTCCATAGGCCTTATCAAGCAAGTTTTACGCCCGGATTTTTAAGCACCCCTTTTCTCCTTGCATTCCCTTTTAAAATCCCACCATAGCCCGATTCTTTTCTTTAAAAAAAAAACCCTTCCCACACAAGGCTTTTAAAACCATTATATCCTTTTTTGTGAAACCCTATTATATCCAGGATTTCCAAATCCCCTTTCCCTTACATTTTCCCAAAGTCAATTTTGACGATTGTAAAGTCCAAATTGTGAAATCACTACTTCGACAAGGAAGCCTATAAAGCCTGCTAAAGTTTGATTCTGAAAGATGGTGGAATCGATCAAGGAAGCTAAATCACAAAGTGAGTTTCGCATGCAAAGGAGACGGTCCAAGAACATAAGTCTGCGGCCAAGGTGAGAAGGTTGGATACGCGATGGCTCCTAAAAAAGCACAAGGCGCAACCGCAGGAGGATCATCTTCTAACATCCATGTGGACATTTCACCACAAGTCCAGGTTTTCTTCCTAATTTTGATGTACGTCATAATATTTCAAATTGTGCATGAATCATTTATGAAATTAGGATGCACTTTTTCGATCGAAATGCCTTGGCTAAATTAAAGGAAATAACTTCACCAAAGAATCGGTCATTTGTATTAAACGAATGAAAAAGAAGAGCATAAGATCTCTATGCATTCCTAGCAAGTGATTTTTATGCATTGCAATGTAACGAACTTAGATCAACTAATGCCCATCTTTACAAGTCGAAATAATGGTAGTACACTTTGATTATGCATGGAAGGAATAAATTGCATGTCGCATTATTGAATATCTTTTCTTCAGAATGAGTCTTTAAAGAAGGTTGCTAACAACCATAGGAAATTGCTAGGCATGGAAATGACTCTAGTGGTGCAGGAAGTAGAATAAACTCTAGTCAATTAAGCTTAAACCTCAATCAACTACGTAAATAGTTACGAAAGGTTGTGTAATGCTCATTCAGCATACGAATATCTCATTTAGAAAAGAAGTGAGAAAAAGGTTGCATGGTTCACATAAAAACCTAACGCTTAGTAGCATGAATCTTGAATCCATGTTCTAGAAGAATCAATAGAAGTTATGCCATAAATTAGCATATGCTTTGATTTTAACCAGAAAATTAGGGTTTGTAAATCTACTCAAACGTAGGCAATGAATCATGTGGTTACGAAAATGGTATCGTAAATATCTTCAAGAATAGACAAGTAAATTGGTTTAACCTAAACACCTAAACCGCGAGGGACTCGTTCAAGAATGGTTAAAGCAATGCAACATATCCCAAGTGCTAAGTGGGATTTAGCACATTGAGGACATGACCTAATTGCTCTTATTGCTAAAGTTGAAACTCTTAAACCTAAAGACTTGCCCACATTCACAGAATGTAGGGACAATAGGACGTACTTGCGAGAGACGATCTAGGGTTTCTACCCTAAGGATCGCTTGCTAAAAAGAGAAAAACTCGATTTGAGTTTGGAAGCTTAGGACCGACAATATCGGCCTATTGCAATCAAGAATGGATTGTTATGAAGACACCCTAACCCTGTTTCCTATCTAATCATGATACGGTGATTAGAAGATGCTGTTGATGGGTAAAATAGTCCCATAGTTTTGATGCGACACTTGTGCAACAAGTTGTGGAGTCGCATGATCTTGTGATTTGATCACAAGGGAATGGCCAATTTTCTTGGAATGAGATTGGCAAATTCCTGCGCAAGTTTATCTTGCAAGAGAATGAGTAGTCATCCTGACATAACACCTTTCTTGGGAAAAGTGATCAAGATAAGGGAATTAGATAATTGCTTGGAAGCAAAAGACCAATTAGTAAATTGGAATAACATATTTAATGCTAATAGAACTTAAGGTATTGGTTAAGTTGGGTTAATAGGGTACGGCCCTAACCCAAGGATATAAGGGTTAACAAAAAAACCCTTGGAAATCTTGCCAAGTCGCAATTGATCCTGGATTGAATGCTGAATGCATTCGGAAAGAAGGATTCACTCCTTAGCAGTTGGCCAAAAATAACGACCACTGGAAATGATTGTGCTTGTAACAGTTGTATAGAGCATTGTTTACTTTGTTTGCTCAAGGAATTAAAGGATGAAAAGATATCTAATGCTTCAAGTTGAAGGCTTGAAGGGAGAGGCATCCTCAGTTACCCCCGACTGCCTGCCTGACCCTAACAAAGGGCGTTGTTAACCGTGCTGGGAAGGTGGACGGAACCCCCACGAGAGGTCTCTCCGTTGAGTGCTACTTGGAGCAGGAGGACGCTTGGGTGCCAGGGGGGCTCTGGCCATAAATCCCTCGCCTTTCGGGCCCTACACAAGAGGCCAACGTGACTCGGGATTGGATCTCGAGGCCCGCATACTAGTCTACCAGCGGAATCTTGGATTAGTAATCCCTGTGGATTGTTGGATAGCCTTCGGACGGATTATGGATAAGCCTATGGGATGGACTTTATAAATGTATTCCAAAGATAAATATGATAAGCTGTTGAAAAGGAACTTGTTTGGCATTGCTTTTCTATGTCAAGTGCTATGATTACGTGAAGGAACCAGTGCCTAACGGGCTAATTAAGAAAGCTAATTGATGCATGCCCAACTAAATGTGGTAGGTAATTAGATAACTAAAACAACCTAAGGAAAGTGCGGTGGATGTGGCCATGGGTTTGTCCTATGGATGGGTGGTCCCAGTTGGTCGGAAACTTTTCTCAATCATGATGAATAGTAAGAAGATCATTTCAAAGGACACGAATAGCAAGGGTGCTGACCTAGAGTCTAATAATCCCGATTTACGCTATTTTAGGGGAACGGAATGGGACTATGCCTTATCGCAAAGGGGTAGAGCCTTGCATCCCTCTCGTTTCCCATTCTTCTTGAACCAAGTGCAACGTGAATCCGCTTCGGACCTGGCGTTTCTACGTAAAGTAGTTCGCTCGGGTTCGACGCTAGTTGCCGTTTAGGAAATGACCATTAGGGAAAACCTTGATTCAGGTCGGTCCTAAGTGGGAACGGCCAGAATACTTTGGCTACATGGCAAACGCGGAAAGTCCTAGATCACAAACCTCATGACAATCCATGGGAGTGCCGGGCGGAGCTTTCTAGACATCTTTTTCGATGGACTGCTAAGATGTATCCTGATGATAACAGGTGGACACGTTACAAATTTATCCTTGCTACATAAGCCGCTTGCAAGCGCGACTCTACTCCTTTTGCTTGGGTAATGGGAGTGCCAATATCGGCTAGAGCAACACTACTCAGCTGCACACCTAGATATTAAAATCCAATCCATATAGGAAATATTGCAACTGTGCAGCCGCTAGAATAGGAATATAAGCATTAAGTTTGCAAAGAACTTGCTTTAATTTCTTGGCATATGCCTAGATATTCTCATTTGGCTCTTGGCATGTTACATTCAAAACACGTAACCAATATTATCCACCCTTCTCAGTGGCAAACTCCCTACGAAAAGCCGTAAAGAATTTGACACTGCTAGTTATGGTTCCGGCTTCTAGACCATGATACCACACTGTCGCTTTTCCTTTTAACGTCATGTTGAAGAACATCATTAGCTGTCCTTCATCTTGGATTCGATAATTGAAGATGAGCATTTGAGACTCCTTAATATGGAGTTCTCCATCTTCTTCTCCTAACTCATGGAAAATGGGCAACGGTGCTTCTAATGCTAGTAAATCTGGTGTACCTGCTGGAATTGCGATAGGTTGTGCCATGGCTACAACCGGATTGACAACATGAGTTTGTATAGGCAACTTTACACCCCCACTTGTTTTGGGTTGATTAATTGGAAATAGGGAAGTACCAAGACTTCCACTTGCACTCAAAGAGCTACTCATAACACCTAGGTTACTAGAACCACTGCCACTTATGCATAACAGGCTACTCCTTTGAGGAGAATAACGTCTTACAATCTCCAACAGTCATCTAGCCCTCTTAGCACGTTCTGTTTTTTGTATTTCGGCTTGACGGTCCTTGTCATAGGACATAAACTAACTATTTGGTCCCTAAAAATCCTAGATTCGAGAACCACCACTTGTTGGTGGCTCCCATCAGACGCACCACTACTGATGGTGTTGAGATAACAAGCTCAATACATGCGGACATTGATGATGGACCGCCTAGTTAGATGGGTCCACACATCTACACTTAGCACGTCAGTGGTCATTATGACTCTCACATGGCCATTGATTCGCTACTTATTATATTCAAGTTATTACATCTATTTACAGCTGGCATAGTTATAGCGTCAGTCGACTAGTGTAGTCGGTTATGCATTTTTTCACTTAGTAGGCCACTTTTCTTTATGTTTTATCTTATCTATACTTTTTGTACATTGTAAAGTGTGTGGAAGAAGAAGAAAAAACCAGCAAGAAAATGTTTAAGCCTCCATCTCTCTTCTTGTCTCTTGAGTGAGCTTCTCCTTGTGCATTCTGTGTGTGTTCGGCGCGTAGCATCTTGAGCAAGTTTCCCCACCACATGATTCTTGACATGGTATCGGAAGCAGAAAGGGTATCACTGTTATAACCCTGTCACATGTAAGTTCAGAGTAATCAGGGATGTCATCTTTGATGAAATGAGCAGTTGGTATGCATCTAGTGGTGATGCATTGGATGATGATGATGATCATGACACTCATGTGCAGGCTAAAAAGTAAGAATCATGGATTCTTAGTGGACCAGAGACATCATCTGGAAGTCCTTGGTCTGGGAGACTAAGGAGTAGCTCTATATCTTCAGGTGCATTTAGTAGCACTACATGTAAAGACAAAGGAAAGAATAAAGTGTTAGATGGCATTGATGTAGTTCTTGATGGAGACTCCAGTGGCTTAGAGAGCTTGGATGATGAGCTTGGCATTCCTTCTGTCACGACATCATGTGTACAAAGAGCTCATAGTAATGTAAAGGCTCCATTGAGTGATCCGATGGTATGCAGACCTAGCAGGATCGGATACCTTGTTAAAAGATTTTTTTTTGAAGGTTATGCAACTCACCATTATGCTTATATGGTGAAACTAGTTGAGGATGTTGAGCCCACTTTTTTTGAGGATGCTTTGGGTCATACTCATTGGGATGTAGCAATGGATGGGAGATGGCTGCATTAGAGGCCAATAAGACTTGGGATCTAGTATCATTGCCAAAGGGCAAGAAAGCTATTGGATGTAAGTGGGTTTATAAGATTAAGCACAATGCAGATGGTTCTATTAGTAGGTACAAAGCTAGGCTGGTTGCAAAATGCTATGCCCAGACATATGGCATAGATTATAAAGAAACCTTCAGTGCAGTTGCTAGGATGGCAACTGTCAGATGTGTGATTTCTTTGGCAGCAGCCAAAGGTTAGAGGTTGCAGCAAATGGATGTGAAGAATGCCTTCTTACATGGTGATTTGCATGAAGAAGTGTATATGGATCAACCAGCAGGTTATGAAGATTTAGAGCATCCCACGTATGTGTGCAGGTTGAAGAGTATGCTCTATGGGCTCAAGCAAGCACCTAGAGCATGGTCTGACAAGATCAAAGAGTATCTTGTCAATATTGGCTTTCATGTTTCTGATGCTAATCACTCACTTTATGTGAGAAAGGGAGATGCAAGTTTGGTCATCATAGTCATCTATGTGGATGACTTGATTATTATAGGTGATAGTGATAGTGGGATTGCTGAAGTCAAGGATTTTTTGAAGAAGAAGTTTGAGATGAAGGATTTAGGTGAGCTAAGGTACTTTCTTGGCATTGAGGTGATCAGATGTGATGATGGTATATGGCTATCCCAAAGACAATATGGCTTGGATATGTTGTCCAAGTATGGTATGACAGCATGCAAACCACTTTCAGTCCAATTGGAGTAGAATGTAAAGTTGAGTGCTGATGTTGGGGATGAGATAGAAGACCCTACTATGTTCAAGAAGATAGTGGGGAGTTTGATCTACATGACCATTATAAGGCCAGACTTGAGCTATGTTGTTGGTCTTGTGAGTCAGTTTATGCAAGTACCTAGAAAGCCACATTTGGATGCAGTCAGACGCATATTGAGATATGTGAAGTCCACATTACATTATGAACTTTTCTATGAGGCAGGTACAGATGTACAAGTGTTTGGATACACAAATGCAGATTGGGCTAGTAGTATGTCTGATAGAAGATCTACCAGCGGATACATGTTCTTTCTTGGTAGTGCAGCAGTTACTTAGAGAAACAAAAAGCAACCTACAATTGCTTTGTCGAGTATAGAGGCTGAGTATAGAGGTATTGATGTTGCAGCATGTGAGGTAGTATGGTTGCAAAAGTTAATGGCTGATTTAGATGTGTAGGTGGAAGGTCCAGTTTTCATTTATTGTGACAATATGAGCAGTATACAGTTGGCTAGGAACCTTGTGTTCCATGCCAGGACAAAACATATTGAGGTACACTATCACTTTGTGAGAAAGAAGGTACTATCAGGTGAGATTGCCTTGGTGTATGTCAGCACACAGGATCAGATAGCTGACATCTTCACGAAGGCATTGGGTACAGAGAAGCTTCAAAAGTTTTGAAGCTTACTTGGAGTTGCAGAGATGCAGTTGAGCTTGAGGGGGAGTGTTGATATGACAAGCTCAACACATGCGGACATTGATGATGGACCGCTTGGTTAGATGGGTCCACACGTCTACACTTAGCACGTCGCTGGTCATTATGACTCTCACATGGCCACTGACTCATTACTTATTATATTCAAGTTGTTATACCTATTTACAGCTGGCATAGTTATAGCGCCAGTCAACTAGTGTAGTCGGTTATGCATTGTTTGACTTAGTAGGCCACTTTCCTTTATGTTGTATCTTATCTATACTTTATGTACATTGTAAAGTGTGTGGAAGAAGAAGAAAAAACCAGCAAGAAAACGTTTTGGCCTCCACCTCTCTTCTTGTCTCTTGAGTGAGCTTCTACTTGTGCATTCTGTGTGTGTTCGATGCAGCATCTTGAGCAAGTTCCCCCACCACGCAATTCTTGACAGATGGGACCTAAAATGGGCCGACATTGGCTATGGTACTAGCCGAACCTCATACATACGACAAACAACCCCACCACACGGCCTCGCAGGCCAAGAGCATCTAAAACTCACTTTACACTAAATGATTATGACGATTTTGCATTTGTATCCAATATATAGTCCAACGTTCACCTTCCCTTCTCCTCAGAGGGAGATCTCATAATATATAGGCATAATGCCTCATAATATACACATAGGGAGGGACCTCTTGGCTTATTGCCGCGGCTGCACTGCGACTCTCCTACACCTTGGGGATTGGCCCCAAGATGCGTCGCTAACACATATGACATTCGCACAAACTTCACTCTTTCATAATTCAGTGTTCCAGGAGATTTTGATTTGCCTCACAAAACTTTCCCCAACGGAAGCACCCGTCTAAACCTACAACTTAGATTTCATATTCTCTCAGTGTTAGTCAAAGTTTATCAATCAATTGCAATGCATTCTAGGAGATACCACGTGGCATGCTTGATGCAAGGTGTATGACGATTGTGCACAAACATTTTATGATTAAGAAACCAGCCATGTGAGGTGCGGAAAACAGCCCTTTCATGAATTTTAACTAAGCGTTATATGCTGCACTGCTTTAGGGACTAGCACCGGAACTTCCGTGCTACTAGTCGCCTATATTTAATTATGAAAGGATCCCTAAATGCTATATATAAAAAGGAAAATCAGAATTTGTATCTTTTCAACAATTAGATCTTCGCACAAACTTCTTCTCCCCCTCACCGTTTAGGTGTTACTGCAGTGCATAGGTGTAAATGGTTGTTTTGTATCATTTTTGTATGTAAAAAATAATAAACATGTACTATAACACAAAGGACAATGCCAAACTAAGGATTAACCTCATGCTTCAACCTCGCCAGACATTCACGCACATAAACCTTATTTTTTAATTTTTTTTAAGCGCAAAAAAAACCAATTTTCTCAAATTTTCACTATTTTTTTATTTATTATTCATGAAAAATAGATATTTTCTAATTTATTTATGTTGGCTTATTATTTTGACTGAAACTGAACATTTTCTCTGAGTTTATCCCATTTCCACCCCTTTTTCCCAACTCAAAAACGAAAAAAACCACTAATTTCTATTAAAAATGATATTTTACGAGTTTTAAAGAATTAATAACGGCTCTAAATCATTACGGGTTTTGCATTTCTATAGTTACAACCCTCAAAGATGATGCAAAAAAGGTTCAAACAAAAATTCATTGCATATGAACAACATTTGGACCATGAAACAACAAAAACAAGCCTATTTCTTCATAAAATTGGAGTATACCGCCCTCTTCTTCTTGATTTGCATATGAATTGCCTCTATGCAACAGGAGAGAGGGAGGAGAGAGAAAGATTGGTTTTTTATCTCCTTGCTTAGTGTATCATTCCTTGATCCGTTTGTGGCGATGGAGAGCAAAGGATAGAAGCATCTCAGGGCCAAGAGAATTTCTCTTGCTTCCACCGATGAGAAAGCGGTGAAGAATGGGGGAAAAAAGGGGCGCAAAAAACTGATGCCCCCCTTTCCCCCCCCCCCCCCCCAACATTTCATTTCGTGAGCATTAAGCTCTTTGTTAAGAGCTTTTAAGGTATTAATCAAATTATCTAGTTCATGCCCTTTTGCTTTCACACTTCCGGCAAGTGGTTTTTTTGCTTTTAGAGGGGCAAACGACATCGGATTCGAGATCCGTCTAGATAGATGGTTCTGTGGCATCGAAAACTACAAACCTGGGCCCCTTCAGGCTCTTTCGGGCTTCCAAATCTAGTAGCTGCTTCACAATCCCAAACCTTGCGAGGGTTAAATGGGGGATCAAACGACTTCGTAATTGAGATCTGAGATTTGCGTTGGATTCCTAACGTCGTTTTGCATCTAGAAATATTTCAGCTTGACCATCCGCCATCATTTGATTCTCCATGAAGATTAGCACAACCGCTTTAGGGACTTGTCGCTTAAAATCGTACTAATTGCCACTGCCGCCTTCGACGAAGTCTAATTTTTGCCTTGAAATTCGTAATTTTTGGCTATTTTTAAGCACTTTTTGGCATCAAAATCATATGTCACATGGTATCAGAGCCGAACCACTGAGAGAGGCTGATTTTGAAGGCTGAAGTGAAGGAGAAGAAGCAAGGTTCGAGCAAGTAAGCAATGGGTAAGAAGCTCTCCCATTCCTCCACTCTCTCTCTTGGATAGTGCCTGTGGAGGCACCGGAAGCAGGGTCGAGCAATTTCTCAGATTGCTGTGAGATTTGGTGTGCGAGCAGATCACTGTATATTCCACAGATAAGCACTTTAGGGTTTTGGTGCAGTTATTTTGGGCGTCTAAGGCCGTTTCAGGCCCTGTTTTAGAGCCGCAAGGTTGCGGTTAGCAGTTTTAGGGTACACTGTGATTTCGGCTGTATTGACCGAAAGTGAGTGCACAGCTCTACAGATTGCGAATTTGTAATTTTTGAGTTGTTTGCAGGAAGGAAACATAAGGTTTATCTGCAAACAGAATTCAGATTACATGTACTATTGAGCAATCAATGAAAAAGGTTGCTTGGTGTATTGTTGTGCACGTATTGTAAAAGATTGCAGAAGACTAGCTTGCTATGTTGTATCCTTGTTTGTGATAATGTGTAATATATCAAATATTTTCATGGAAAATTCTTTACTCTGTCGGCGGCGGTTCGTGCTAGAGGGGGGTGAGGGATTTAGAAAGGACAGCAAGCTCCTCATTGGAGCTTGCGTATCCTCAAGCTCATGGAGGGCGACACGAGGGGAGGGAGGGATTCCTTCCCTCTCCCTATAAACCCCCCCCCCCCCCCCCCAACCAAGGGGGAGTAAAGGAGGACGACGCTGCCCAAACTCGACGAGGAGGAGCTGAAGTGAGGAGGAAGAGGTAGACAAAGAGGAAATTCGCTGAGAGTGCCGCCGCCTACAGCCATCGACCCCGATTTGTAGCGCTGCATGCCCGTCGCCAACAAGGCGTTGAAACGCCCCCTGCCACGTGAAGCATAGAAGCTTCTTAAAAGAAAGCTTCTTAAGGGGGGCTAATTAAGCCCCCTTTCACCCCCCTTCGTGTCCCCTTTTTAACACACACCTCCCCCCCCCCCCCCCCCCCCCCGGGGTTTTAAATCCTCCTAAGCCCCTTTTCATCCCCCTTGTGTTGCCCTTCATCTTTCCCCCCTAGGTTTTAAAACCCCTAAGGCCTTTTCACCCCCGTGTCCACACATCCCTCCCCCGTGTCCTAAAATCCCTCCAAGACCCCCTTCCTATACCTTTCACTCCCATATCCAAAAATCTCCCAAGGCCCCCTTCTTATGCCTTTTTGAACCACACATACACCCTTCCCTCCCCCCCCCCCCCCCCCCCCCCCCGCCATGTTTTAAGCCCCCTCATCTCATGGGTGTTGGAACCCCCGTAATGTAAACCTTTCTTCCCCCATATTTAACCCTTAAGCCCTTTCTTTTGGGCTTGTTACTTTCCCCCCCCCCCCCCCATGTGTAAAACCCTATAGGGCCTTTTCCGTGGGCTTTGTAAGCCTTTCCCTCCCAAAAGAATTAAGGCCTTAAAGGTTTTATTACCCCCTCCTCGTGGTTAAACCCTCAACAGTTCCTTGCCTTTCCAAAATACCCTTGGGACTTGGTTTCTCCCCAACTTGAAAAAGTGAAGAAGAGTATTGATGTGCAAGGGAGCGACGGTGGAATTCTGAAAAGGAGTGTAAAGATGCTCCCACATTTGAAGGACTATAACTGCGATGCCTCCTAAGAAAGTCCAAGGAGTAGCTGTAGGAGGGTCATCTCCCAGTATCCATATGGATATCTCACCCCAAACCCAGGTTTTTCCTTCTTAATTTTATATCGGTTATAATTCAATCATGCAAGATGAATTGTTAGGGATAAGATTTATTTTGTCCTAGTTATTCACGATGAAGGAATTTAGTTTAATGGAACATGCAAAATAAATAAAGTATAAACATAGTTTTTTTCAAATAGCATTATGCATTGAAACGAATTATGAGCAAGATTATTTACCCACTAAAGTAGTATACTTCGATTAAGCCTAGAAGGTTTAAAAATACATCTTGCACTATTAACCCCTATTCCTTTTTACAATGAATCATCATGGAAAGTGCAAATCATGAAAGGATTCTTACGATGCTTAAACTGATCTAGGAAGTTATCATTGCTAACTACATAATTTAGCAAGGGAAAGATTGCTTATTTAGCATGAGTTTGTTTGCAAAGAAAAGGGAAGATTAGTTGGATTTAACCTAATCTCAAATCGATGAAGTATAAGATTGAAAAGTCAATTGACACGTAGATAACAAATCATACGGAAGTAATCTCAAAATTACCTTCTAGAGTTAACCAAATTAAAATGCTGTGAAATATTCGTTGGGAATGAATTAAAATTCCAAGAAACGTCTATACCTTAAATACTTGTCCACATTCCCTGAATATAGGGTCAGTAAATTGTAACCGAAAAAAAAGAGAACTAGGGTTTGTTCCTGAGATTCTTACAAGAATGAAGCTAGGAAACCCTAGGTCTAACAACGTCAGCTTAAAGAACCCGAAACAGATTGATTCGTGATTCCATTATCGCATAGTACGATACGGCACTTGCATAGCAAGTACGAAGTCATATGGTCTTGTGATTGGATCACAAGAAGGAAGGCCAAATTCTCCCAATGAGGATGGTGGATCCTTATGCAAAGTTGTCTTGCAAGTGGATATGTACTTTGATATCCTCCTTGGGTAAGGAAGATTAATTGGAGATTAAACCAGAAACTGAAGTACCCAATGAACTTTAATGTTTGATCAAGTTGGGCTAATAGGGTACGTCTTAACCGAGAATATAAGGGATCTTGCCAAGTTGCAAGACACCCCGGGTCGAGTGCTGGATGCATTCGAAAGGAAGGATTCCTTCCTTAGCAGCTTGCCAACAACAAAAATGATCAAAGGAAATGTTTATGCTTGCTAGAGATTTTAGAGCACTGTTTGACTTGTTTGACCAATGAATTACAAATTAAATATCCATACTTCAGGTTGAAGGCCTGAGGGGAGAGGCAGCTTCAGTTACCCCCGACTGCCTGCTTGACCCTAACCAAGGGGGTTGTTGACCGTGTCGGGAACGTGGACCGAACCCGCCGCGAGAGGTCTCTCCGTTGAGCGCTACTTGGAGCAGGAGGACGCTTGGGTGCCAGGGGGCTTTGGCCGTAAATCCCTTGCCTTCCGGGTCCTGCACAAGAGGCTAACGTGACTCGGGATTGGATCTCGAGGCCCGCATACTAGTTTTCGGGCGGAATCTTGGAATAGTGATCCATGTGGATTGTTGGATAGCCTTCGAGCGGATTGTGGATAAGCCTACGGGCGGAACTTTTGTATTTCAAAGATAAATATGATGACCTATTAATAAAGAACTTGTCTAAGATTGTTTTTCTATGTCAAGTGATAAGATTACATGAAGGAACCAATGCTTAACGGGTTAATTAAAGAAGCTGATTGTTACATGTCCAACTAATGTGTTAGTTAATTACATAATTAAAGCAACCTGAGAAAAGTGCGGAGGATGGGCCATGGGTCCGCCCTATGGATGGGTGGTCCCAATTGGCCGAAAACTTTTCTCAAATCACGAAGAACAGCGGGATGATCGTCAAAAGGACACGAACAACAAAAGCGTTGACCTAGAGTTATGTCTTACCCGATTTACGCTGTTTTAGGGGAACGGAATGGGACTAGGCCTTATGGCAGAGAGGTTGAGCTTTGCATCCCTCTCATTTCCCATTCTCCTTGAACCAAGTGCAGCGTGAATCCGCTTCAGACCTGGCATTTCTGCGTAAAGTAGTTTGCTTGGGTCCGACGCTAGTTGCTATTAGGAAATGACCAATCAGAAAAACCCTAATTCAGGTCGATCCTAAGTGGGAACGGCCGGAATACTTCCGCTACGTGGCAGACGTGGAAAGCCTTAGATCGCAAATCCTGTAACATTCCATGGGAGTGCCGGGCGGAGCTTTCTAGACATCCTTTCCTATGGATTGCTAAGACGTGTCTTGGATGATACTAGTGGACACGTTACATAATAGCAGAGAACAGTGGAAATCCCATTATTGAGAAGCTCGACAAGAATAACTACCCTTCATGGAAGTTTCGTGTGACGAACTTCCTCATTGGAAATGGCCTTTATGAGTTTGTTTTAGGTGAAGAAAAGGAGCCAGAGATGGGTATCCCTCCCACTGCAGATGAGTTAAAAGCATGGAAAGAGTGGAATGCGAAAGACAAAAAGGTGATGTACTGGCTATCTGCAGTCATTGATAATACTATGCTGGGACATATCAGGAATGCATAAACTTTACATGCAGCTTGGACAATTTTTGAGAGCATGTTTTCAGTAAATACAAAGGCACGAAAGATTCAACTCAAGCAAGAGTTGAATGCCTTGAAGAAAGAAAAAATGTCTGTCAATGAGTATGTGTTGAAGGTGAGGAGCATTGCAGATGCTTTAGCAGCAATTGATGCAATGCCGGATGATGATGATTTGGTTTCATCCACTCTGAGTGGCCTTAACAATGAGAAGGCATGGAAATCATTTGTTACTTCAGTATATGTACGGAAGCCATTTCCAGATTTTGCCTACGTATGAGTAGATTTACAAACCCTATTTTTGTGGTTAAAATCAAAGCTTATGCTAAGTTATGGCATAACTTCTATTGATTCTTCTAGAACATGCATTCAAGAATCATGCTACTAAGCGTTAGGGTTTTATGTGAACCATGCAACCTTTTTCTAACTTCTTTTCTAAATGAGATATTCGTACGCTGAATGAGAATTACACAACCTTTCGTAACTATTTACGTAGTTTGATTGAGATTTAAGCCAATTGACTAGAGTTTAATCTACTTCACGCAGCTTAAGAACCATTTCCACGCCTTGCAAATTCCTACAGATGATTAGCAACCTTCTTTTAATGAATCATTTAGAAGAAAAGATGCCTAATAATGCGACATGCGATTTATTCTTTCCATGCATAATTGAAGTGTACAATAATAATTTTGACTTTATAAAGATGATCTTTAATTGATCTAAATTCGTTACTTGTAATGCATAAAAACCACTTACTAGGAATGCATAGAGATCTTATTCGTTTATTTGAAAAATACAAATGACCGATTCTTTGATCGTAAGCTATTTTTAGCCAAAGTATTTCAACTAAAAAAGCGCATCCTAATTCCATAAATGATCCATGCACAATTGTAATATTACGATGTAAATCAAAATTTAGGAAGAAAACATGGACTTGTGGTGAAATATCCACATGGATGTTAGGAGATGATCTTCCTGCGGTTGCGCCTTGTGCCTTCTTAGGAGCCATCAAGATTTCGACCTTCTTGCCTGGGCTACAAACTTATGTTCTTGGCCCGTCTCCTTCGCACGCGAAACTTCCTTTGTGATTCGGCTTCCTTGACCGATTGCACCAGCTTTCAGAATCGGGCTTTAGAAGGCTTTATAGCTGCCTCCTCAAAGTAGGGAATGGATTTAAAAGACTTGAAATGGAAGGCTTTTAAAAGGAAACTGGGGTTGTAAAAAGGCTTTGTGGAATTGTGAGGGAAAGGCCTTTAAAACCCAGCTAGTGGCGTCAAGGGGAAAAAGGTTAATTCCCGAGGATGCAAGGGAAAGGCCTTAATTCCGAGGGTGTAAAGACCGTTTTGTAGGGCCAATGAAAAAGGGGTTTTAATCTTGGCTATTGCAAATCCACAAGAAGGGGAAAATAGAACCCGACTATGGTGTCTTTTTGGGGAAACCAAGGGCCGAAAGGGTTTAATTTCTGGGGGATATAAGGGGAGAAAAAGGGCTTAAACTCCAAGGGAAAAGGGGTGTAAAAGATCGCTTTGGTAAGGCAAATAAAAGGGGATTTTAAAAGATCTCATGGGTTAAATGGCAATAGGAAAGGGGGTTAGGTGGACATTGCAAGGGAATGGGTGCTTAAATCTGGGGGGGAGGGGGGTTTAAAACCCACTTAGAGAAGGGCTTAGGAAAGCCCATAGGAAGAGGGGCTTCCTAAGGCCCTTAGAAGCTTCCAAAGAAGCTTCTTGAAAGCTTCTATGGCCCACGTGGAGGAAGAGGAGACGATATACAATGATGTCTGATGGCGGACAGCAGTCGATGATGGCAGCGCGGCAGCTGGCGTCCCTCTGTGGAATTCTTCTCCCCTCAGCCTGGCAGCATCCGATCTCAGCTCCCCCTCTCCTTCTCTCGGCCTGGCGGCGTCCTTCCCTCACTCTCCTCCCCTTACTCACCCCATAGAGGGATATTTATATGGTAGGGAGAGGGATCTCCCTCACGCCCCACACGGCCTGTTGCATGGGCATTAACCCCCCATGGCTCCAGCTAGATGCTTAGTCATAAGCACCTCTCTCCCTCTTCTCCAGCACGACCGTCGTCTGGGGGAAAGAGGGGATAATTGTTTTTTAAAGAAATTTGCCATAATTCCAATATCACAATTTCATCTTGATCTCCTTCCAAGAGGGGGTTCACACGAGCATAAGCGGGTTTCATTGACTTTGGTCTTGTTCATGCCGATAGAGATTGTACAATCGCACCGTCCATTTATTCAAGCCAGCATTCCCTTGCATGAGTATCATGCGGGTTAGAAATATTTTCAACGGAAATATTACAACATGTCATATGAGTTTTGTGACTTCTTGAGAGATCATGGTATCAAAAGGCAATTGACATGCAGGCACACACCTCAGCAATATGGTGTGGCTAAAAGGAAGAATCGGATCATTGTAGAGGTTGCAAGGGCAACAATGAACCAAATGAACATGCCATTGTCATATTGGGCAGAAGCAGTGCATACTGCAGTTCACATTATGAATAGAACACCTACATCCTTAACTCATAATATGTCACCATATGAGAAAATTTATGGCAGGACACCCACAAACCTTGTGACATTCCATGGGAATGTTGGGCAGCGTAGCTTAGACTCATCTCTCAATGGACCGCTAAAAACGTGCTTGGACAACCGATAGGTGGAATGTTACACTTAGTTGAGCTCTGATATCATGTAAAAATATTGGATCTAGAAAATGGCAAGAGATATGGAGGTTGGAAGTTAAATACTAAATTCATGTTGACATGGATAGTGAGTAGACAATTGTTACACAAGTGAATTAGATTCCAAGATGGAAGCTTGGACTCATAAAGGCAATCCTGTGTATTGGACTGACAATGACAATGACACTAACTGAAAGACGAAAGCATCATGATATTGCATTCATCATTGTGAAAGTGATAGTCAAGTACAATGCTTTATAGAAGTTAGGTTGTTGCACTCTTCTCATTATGCATATGGGATTTAGGACATCTCTTCCCAGAGCATACATCATTTGTCTTTTTCTTAACACCAAAATGGGTGATGATGTTCTTTATAGGAATAGAGCCACATTATAGCCATCATTCTGCTTCAAAGCTTTAGCTTCACACCACTTTGTCACATAGTCTATACAGACAAAAATATATCAGTTTTACTTCCTTCTAGTTGGAGGGTCAATTAGCCCCATGAAGTCAATTCCCCTCTTCTTGAATGGCTTTAGGGGAAGGATGGGTTGTAGGGGCATAGTGCTGGTTTTGGTAGGTTTTCCCATCCACTACTAACAAGCATCACAATGTTTGTAGTAGTAATAGGCATCCTTATGGAGGGTCGCCACTAGTATCCTGGGAGTAGAGCCTTTATGGCTGTCACTTCTCCTGCCAAGTGTCCTCCAGAGGGCTTGTCATGGAATGCTTTTAGAACTATCCCAATCTTATCTCCTGCCACCTAACAAGGTGTAAGGGGTTGATTTCAATAGAAGCTTCTTCTTCTCATGGCTAGAGATACCAAGAGGATACTATTGAGTAGCCAATAGGTTGGCTATGTTTGCATACCATGGGGTTACCATTTTGATCAGAAAGAAGAAAGTATCAGGGATATCAAGGTCATTATGCTCCTCTTCGTCACTCCTCTGAGGGATTCATGACAACAGATGATAATCTAGGACATGGAAGCGACCAGGTTTGGTAACCACTTGAAAGTTAAACTCTTGGAACAGAAGGAGCCATCTCATTGTTTAGCCTTTTACATCTGTCTTATTCATCAAGAAGGGCAGGGCCTCATGATCCACATAAAATTTAAAATGTATTGACAATAGATAGTGTCGAAATTTCTCCTCGGCAAACAGCATTGCTAGGCATTCGAGCTTCGTCATTGTGTAGTTTCTTTCTCGATTAGTTATCTTTTGGCTTGCATAGTGGATAGGTTAATATAACTTTGAGGAGCCCTTTTGACATAAGACTGCACCTAAACCTTCTATAGATGCATCAGTATACACATGTAATTCCTTCATCCAATCAGGAGGTTGCAAGATGGGTGCTTCAACCAGACAATGCTTTAGGGTATTGAATGCTTCATCACAATCAGCAATCCATGTAAACTGTGTATCTTTTCTCTGGAGCTTATGCAAAAGGGCTTCCTTTGTTGCAAAGTGTGCAATGAACCTTTTTTAAGTACTAGCCCACATGGCTTATGAATCCCCTCAATTATTTGAGGTTGGTTGGCACTCTTAAAGCTGCAATCTTCTCGATCTTGGTAGAATCTATTGCTATCACTTATGAAGAAATAATGTGGCCCAAAAGAACTCCTAATGAAGAGAGTCCAAAGATATATTTGTTAGGGTTGAGATAAATCCCATACTCTCGATATTTGTCAAAAGCATTGCTTCAGGTGTCCCCAATGCTCACGGATTAGGATATAGACACAAAAGTTATCTAGGTATACCTCAATGGAATCACACAGATGGTTTTGGAATGTGGCCATCATCACTTGTTGGAAGGTAGAAGGAGCATTACATAGCCGAAATGGCATCACTCTATAGGCAGCATAGGTTCCCCATTTTGTTGTGAAAGTAGTTCTAGATTGATCTTCTTCTACGATCTGCACTTGGTTATCTGGACTTAGTTATATCCACTACATCCATCCAAGAGGGAATAGAGCTCATGACCAGCCACTATATCCGACACTTGATCTTTGAAAGGGATAGGAAAATTATCTTTCTTAGTCTTGGATTTCAGCTTGTGGAAATCCACACATATTTGCAGCTTTCCATTCTTCTTGGATACTACCATGATGGGAAAAACCCATTCACTATTGGCCATTGGATAGATAAATTCTGCTTCAAGGAGCTTGAGCAATTCAACTTTCACGAGGGCAGAGTAATTGCGATTCATGCATCTCTATCTTCACCTCACAAGCTTGGCATCAAGCTCTAAGTCGATGTGATGTTGACACGCTATGGGATCAATCCCCTTTAGATCTTTATACGACCATGCAAACACATCCAAGTTCTCCTTTAGAAGGTCATGCATGATCGATAACTTTTCTTTTGGAAGACTGATTCCCACCTTCAAGTGACATTCAATACCATGAGCATCCATAAAAGTTAATTACTTTTCACCTTCCACTTCACGGATCAAGGTCCCACAGATTGTTTCTAAGTATAGGTCCAACTCCTTCAAGGGAGTGGTCTCCTCTTCTAATGTGCCACTGGAACCAACTTCCTCTTTCCATGGGGACTTAGCTAACCCTTTGGAATGTTGAAATGGTGTCAGGGCTGTTTTAGATATGCTTTGGGAATTAGTTACCTCTTGGATCGAGGACTCGTCTTTTGAGGATGCCTCCAAGAACATCACACAACAGGAACCTTTAGAGTTCTAGTTGAGCAGTAGAATTGGTGGTTGTTGGCAGAGTATATCCTCATTATCCTCTGTTGAGAAGGGTAGATTTGGGTAATAATAGCTACTATTCAAGGAAGTCTTATTCTTCTTCATCTATTTCTTATGGATATTTTGCATATGCTGTGATTCATTTACTAATCCAAAGAATACCAGATTCATTCTATCTAATAGCACGAGATCTTCAGCTTCTATAACCTTTGGGACTTTGCACTCATTTGTATCCTCTTCAAGGTGGATGGATCTTTCCAATGCACTTTTATAATCTTCATACGCACTGTCATCATTGTCCTCTTCAAATAATGTTTTTAGCTCTGTAGGGACTCTGTAAGAGAAAAATAGATTATTTGTTGTATCCTCTGTCTCTGCTTCTATGTTTTTATCTACTCCTATCTTTGTCCCTGCTTTGGCCATGTAACAAGAAGAACAATACTTCCATGCCTCTATCTCATTGTCAGAGGTGATTTTCAAAGTCATTTCGGGTTTAGACAAGAGGTATCCATTGTCAAGGACTTTACTTCTTTCGCGAATTGGCTTACAGTGCCAACTGTCACGGACTGTGCCTCTATTTTCTTGGGAAAGATCTATCTGACAACTTCTTTGTCTCTTGATGTGCCATATGTTACTTCATTGGAGGAGTTTGTTAAGACTTCAATGGAAGTGGATTCATTACCTTTTTGTGAGCCATACATACAACTTCAGCACCACTTTGTTAGGTCCTCTGCCTAGGTTTAGGGTTCCTTTGAACCAATCCATCTATGCCCTTGCTTCAAAAATCCATGGTCTTCCTAGCAGCAGAGGATATGAGGCCCCATAAGTTTTTTGTTTTACCATAAGATAGGTCATCCAATAGTCTCTTCCTGCAACGATTGTCTTCACTTATGGGAGAATACCCAAAGACTTAGTTCTACTCTGGTTTGCCAGTCTAATAAGCCACTACGTAGGATGCATGCCACCTTGCAAGCCTAGATCCTTCATTGTTACATCCATCATTATGTTTACGGATGAACCTCCATCAATGCATCTACTATAAAACATCCTTTGATCCACACGCCAATCTCTAGGGTACCACTAGGATCCAAGAAGGCATTAGCCATATCCATTTCTTTCATAGGTTTTGGGACTTTATTGGACTTGGAGACAATTGTGGAAGAAATGCTTAGGCCACGTCTTCTTGTCAATATGCTTTTGATTTTATTTCCACAGTTAGGGGACAACATGAGCAATTGTCAAAGTGTTAGGTTTGAATTGAAGGTGTCTAGGTTTTTGACCAAGTCATACTCTTTAATAGTATCCATGGGCTTCTCCAATTGGCGAGGAAATGGGGCAACCCCCACTTTTATCTTCCCTCTTTCTTCTACCTGTGGCAACATCTGCACTTCTTCTATTACTGGAGGTACTTCAATATCCTCTATCTCTTGGACCTCTGATCATGTCTCTGTATCCTCCTGTACTGCTAGACAACTCTGTATACTATACCATTCTATTTTATATTGTTATGTTTCTCCTTGGGAAGATTGAACTTCACCATTTTGGCAAAGGTAATATTTTCTTTTGGAACTGTGGATTCTCTAGCGTTATTGCGATAACTTCCAATTCCACCAAGTTGGAGGCAGGTTCTTGGGTCTTCTATTGGATATCAATTGTAGCTTTCATAGGAGCTAGACTAGGACATGTTTTTGTAGTGTAGTTTCGGTTTTGCATCTATTACATAAGGATTTGTAGTCCATGGTCCTTCTGGGGTCAAGCAGTTTAGTGGGATATGTCTCTTTTCTTCACATATGTAACACTCGACTTTTGATCTTTGGCCACCACCAGATTTTCGTCCTCTATAACTCTTAGAGGGAAATATGCTTGGGCCAAAATTAGGACCAAACTCTATAGGATTTGGTCCAATATCTTGGGTGCTCATCTTGGATTTTAACAAGTTGAATCTTTCTTCTTCATCTTTCTTCCTTCTTTCATGCATCTCCTTCAGAGAGAGCAGATATCTTTTGTATGGTTCTTTCTTAAATAGTACAGATAGAAGGCTCCAAGGATAGTTTGTTTTTAGATACATTCAATGGCTAAATGTCTTGCTTGATGGCACTTTCCACACCATGTATTAGATCGCATCACATCTCTTCTATCACTTGCAAGACTGGAAATGTTGGATGTATTTACCTTCAGCATCATCTGCAGCTATTCTCTAATCATACCCATCAACTCTTTATTAATACTTGCAATTGAATTGGACAAATAGTCCTTCAAATTTTCTCCTCCTACAGTACTTGTAGTAGGATTTTGGGAAGATTCTATAATCACTACATAGACTGGTTGGGTTGATATAGAGGGTCCTCGATTTTGATTCTTATTTAGAGCTTCTATTGAGACTAGTGATTATTGGTTCTAGATAGTAGGATTCCATTGTTGTTGTTGAGTCACCATTGGGGGAATTGTTTAAGGCCATTGTTGTTGTGGTTGAACCATCATTTGAGGGATTATTGTTTGTGGTTGCTATGGTTTACTTCAGTCTTCTCTTCAGTCTTCAGCAGCTACTTCTTCCATTTGTTTTAGCTCTTTTGAACTTAGATTCATCCTTTCCAAAAGTTAGAAAACTTTCTTAAAGTCACATATACATTCCAGAGAACACTTACAGAAAATCTACAAAGAATTTACAAAATAGAAATAGAGTAGAATAGAGCAGAGACAAAGTCTCTATAGAAGGTCTACATAGGGTTATAGAAGGTTATCAGAGAACATCAGAACCTCAATAGAACCTATTAGAACATCATAGAACCTCATATTTCTACTAAGAATCATCATCAGCTTCTAAAACATAATCAATATCATCCAAAAAAACTTTCAAACCCTTCCAAAACAACCAATCATCACTCAAAATTCATCAAAAATTAACCATTCATGCCTTAAAAACAACAAAAAATCAACCAAAAAATCTAATCATGGAAAAAGTACAAAAATATACGCGAAAAAGGCACAAAGCCACACAAAAATGAATAACAAACAAACCGTACGGTGGAACGATAGGCGATTAAAAGGAAAAGTATCTAGGGAATGGCATAGGACAGGGCTGGTATGTTAGATTGCTATTTCAAACCGATAAGGGTACGTTTGCATGGAAATACATCCCATTGTGTGAGAAAAGCTGCAAAAATTAATAATGCAAAAACATTAAGCCAGCACAGGGGGATGTAAAAAGAAAAAGTGTGTCATTCAAAGGGACGAACATGGCTATAAAGTTGGATCGGGAGTGTAGTGAACATAGGGGATGTTCACATAGAAAAGGAAAAATTTTGCACAATAAAAGCAACCACAAGGGAAATGGCCTCGACGACAGGGGGTATGAGGGTGGCCGGGCAAGGAAGGGACCCCATCATGACAGAACTAGTACGTGGTAGACATGCATGATTGGGTAATGACATATACATGGGATATGCACATCAAATGCATAGAGACGTATCCCCACACTTAAGACCTTACTGAGCAAGGTTGACTAATCAACAGGGATCTAGGACCTCATGACAGAGTGGACTTGGACATCCCCACACTTAAAACATGATCGCCACTAGTAAACAGAAGGAGGTAAGATTAGAAAAACTTGGCCCATTTTGTAGAGAGTAATTGTCGATGGCATGGACTGGGTCACAATCGTCTGTGTAGGAGGTACCAGAGCTTGCTATAACAGACGCGTCCAGCATGGCAAGGACCATGCAATAGCACCCAAAAATGTCGCATTACTGATGAATGCAAGGGAAGCCATCAATGGCGAAGGATAGAGCACGCAGGTTACAATCACTCATATTAGAAATGAGAGAACAATTGCTCCCCTAAGCACTCACAGCACTCGATGAATACTGATTGAATCTCGATGAGTACTCAATGAGTATTCTAGTGTTCACAATTGCTGGTGCAATCATGAATCCCATTCGTTTGGCATAGGTGCAAGGAAGAAGGCCAGGGAGCCCTATAGTGCAGTGCATAGAGCAAATTGTGCTTTGTGCTTTGATTGGTTCTATATACCCTCTGTATAGCTTCTGTTTTGTTCTGATTTTCTTCTATATGAAGCATGGATTGATGATTGATGAAGATTGAGATCTTTTGGAAGATTATTGAATAGTTTTTGATAAGTTTGGAATGGTTTGAGTATGAGTTATGAGATTCTCACGACCTTCTGTAACCCTCTGTAGACCTTTTGTCTCTGCTCTGTCTCTACTCTGTCTCTGTACTGTAACTATATTGTAGCTGCTCTGGTACTGTACTATAACTATTTTGTAGACCTTTTGTAAGTGTTCTGTAGAATGTATGGGTGTCTTTGGGAAAGTTTTCTAACTTTTAAAAAGGATGAATCTAAGTTCAAAAGAGCTAAAACAAGTGGAAGAAGCAGCTGCTGCTGCTGAAGACTAAAGAGAAGACTGAATTGATAGTGACAGTAGTGAGCTGTGAAAAGACACTGTAGTGGCTCTGGTGACTCTTCATATCAGACATACCTCTTGGGAGGTGCATCTATGACCTAAGAAGGATTATTGAGAGTTATTATGAGAGTATTGTAGTGAGGAGATGATGTACTATTGAGAGAGAGAGAGAGAGAGCCAGAGATAGTTAATTCTATCAAAACAGTGTAACTGTATATGAGAGATTGAGAGAGAAAACTATGAAGACATTGAGAATGAATACTATGTGATTGATTTCCATTAAAAGATGGTGTATTCTTTTGTGTTCTTTGTTATATTGATGGATTCTATGAAGGTGTTGAAGATTATGGTTGATTCTATCAAATCCGTGGGAGATATCTTCTATGATGCTGCGTGAAGATTTGCTATTTTCTTTGTTTTGATGATCAAAAAAATGAAATAAAAACTTGTTGATGTTACAAGATATATTTTCTTGCAAGAGAATTCCCTTTTCCTTGGTGTTCCTCTTGGGGCTCCATGTTTTTGGTGTGCAGCCAGGGAACTTTGCCATCAACAAGCATCAGAAGAGGCTGAAAATGAAGGAAATGGCATTGCCAAGAAGAGGAAAATTCAATGGGAGTTTGCAAAGTTCCTTCTTCCACTGAAGAGTTGAGAATTCTCATTATCAAAGCCACTTTTCACAAGTTCATCCCACAATGGCGGAAACATATCACCATCAGGATGCATGCTCTATGCGATGGACTATTTCCTCTTCCTGTTGAAGCAGCAGAAACTTGCATCTTGGTGGCAAATTGTTTGGAGACAAACTCAAGAGTAGAAACAGAGAGAATGACCACCCGTGGAAGATTTGACATTCATTGAGAAGTTTCCAGACATCATCAAGTGGGAGATTGTGAAGAAGCTTCAGGAGTCGTGGTCTATGGAGGTTCACGAAAACAATAAGGAAAAGAGTTGGAATTTGTTCGTGAATGCTCAACAGCAAGATACGTGGGATCCTTGGTGCACTGACAATCTTCTGTTTGTTCAATTAGCAATCCACTAGAAGTTGGTAGACAGAGTTTTTTTCACAACATATGCTATTGAAACCCTCAGAAGCTGGCATTATTATAATGACACAACAATGATCCTAAGAAGAATGAGTTTTGATACTTTCAGAATAGAATATCTTTCCCTCTATAGTGGTTTCAAACCTGAATTCAGAGATGTTGAAAAGAAGGAAGTAGAGGAGATGTTGGCCAGAGAAACCCCTAGAGATTGAAGCCTCTCTGATATTATCCTGTTGAGTATATTCCAACAGCCAACCCCCTTATGAATGACGCAATAAAGAGGAAAGCATTAGAATAAGTCCAGAGGTACATGAGAAGAGAGAAGGCAAAAATCAAAGCTGAGAACAAGCTCGCAGCAGAAGCTCCTTTGACGCCCTAAAAGCACTCTTTACAGAAATCCCCATGGCAACTCAAGGTCCCCTTCCTAGTCAGATTCTTCCTGAAAATATTGATGACAGGCTAGCAAATGTCCCATTGCCAGTTTTTAAGGGAGAGTACAATGAAGACCCTGATCTTCATGTAGCAGAATTCATGGTAGCATGTGTGCCTAACAAAGCCAGAACCCTTGAGCATTGGTTAGCAATATTCCCCGCCACTTTCAAGGGCACGGCGTTTCAGTGGTATGAGAGACAAGTAGCAGGAACTTTTGGCACTTGGGATAATCTGAAGTTGGCCTTCCTCACTAAATTTAGGCGTGAAGGTTTTGAAGAGCGGATGTGAGAGGAGTTCATGAACCTAAGTCAGTCCTCTGGAGAAAGAGCAAAAGCTTATGTCTCATGAGTGGAATCCATCCTGAAGAGATGGACTAACCATCATTTGGACGAAGGAATCCAGAAAGGAGTGTTTCTCAGGGGCCTACAACTAGAAGTTCACAAATTTGTGGAATTGAGAATACCAGTCAATCTACAAGTTGTAGTGGAAGGTGCAAGATTGTATGATGAAGTTGAAGCAAGGATGTTAATGACTCCAGGAAGAGGAGTCTTACCTCCTCCCATGCCGGGAATGGTATACCCACCAAATGTAGTCCCAGGGACAGTTCCGTACCCCTATCCCTAGATGCAAATAGTGCCGCAGTATAATGCACCTAATCCACTGTGGTCACCACAGATGACAGTGCCTCAAGTGATGGTTCAACCACAGCAACAGTGGCCTGAAACAGTTCCTCCAATGGCAACTCAACAACAGTGGAACCCTACCATTTGGAATCAACAACCCCAAGTCTCAGCAAGAGCTCTGAATCAAAACCAGAACAGAGGACCCTCTAGATCGACCCAACCAGTGTATGCAGTAATTACAGAAGCTTCCTAAAATCCCACTACAAGTACTTCAGGAGGTGAAAATCTAAAGGACTACTTATCCAACTCAGTTGCAAGTATCAAGAAAGAGCTTCTGGATGTGATTATAGAACAGCTACAGACGCTGAAGGTGAATACCGCCAATATATCCACTCCTATGGGAGCTGGAAGAGATGTGATGTGCTCTAATACATGGTGCGGAAAGTGTCATCAAGCGGGACATTTAGCCACTGAATGTACCCAAAAACCAACCATTCATGGAGCCTTCTGTTCCTACTGTTTACGAAAGAACTATGCAGAGGATATTTGCTCTCTGAAAGAGATGCATAAACGGATAGAAGGATGAAAATGCAAGATTCAACTTGCTGGAATCCAAAATGACAACATAGGATATTGGACCCAAGCCTAGGGAATTTGGTCCTAATTTTGGTCCAAGGAGGTTTCCCTCTCAAAGTTACAAAGAACGACAGTCCGGCGGTGGTCAGAGATCAGAGGTGGAATGTTATAGATGTGGAGAAAAGAGGCATATCTCCCCGAATTGTCCAAACCATAGACGATCTATGGATTACAAGCCCTTATGTAGTCGATGCAAAGGTGAAGGCCACACTGCAAAGGACTGTCCAAGTCTAGCCTCTATAAAGGCCAATGCCAATGATAGCCAACAGAAGGTACAAGAGCCTACCTCCAATTTGGTAGAGTTGGAAGTTGCTGTTGTTACGCGCACCAAGAAGAAGGAACCAGTGGTTCAGAATGAAAATGATTCTCCTGCCAAGAGTGTGAAGTTCAACCTGCGAATAGAGGGACAGAGCACTACAGAACAGAACAGTGCAGTACAGAGCACTGCAGTGCCACAGAGAGCTACAGAGACAGTCCCGAAAACAGGACCAGAGGTCCAGGAGATAGATGATACAGAAGCACTTCCAGAAACAGAAGAAGTGCCGATGATGCAATTATTAGAAGAAAAAGGAAAGATGAAAATGGGTGTAGCTCCCTTCCTCAGCAGGCTGGAGAAGCCTGTGGATCCTATCAAAGATTATGACTTGGTCAAAGACCTAGACACTTTTAAATCAAACTTAACATTCCGGCAGTTGCTAATGCTGACTCTCAACTGCCGAAAGAAATTCAAAAGCATCTTGATAAGAAGACATGGATTAAGGATCGCTCCTTCAACAGCGACCAAGCCCAATAAGGCCTTGGAGCCTGTAAAGGAAGTCGATGTGGCTAATGCCTTCCTAGATCCTGGAACCCTAGAGATTAGTGTATGGATAAAAGGATGCTTCATTTTAGATGCGTTGATTGATGGAGTAAACATAATAATGGATGTGACAATGAAGAACTTAGGGTTGCAACGAATTCAACCTACATAGTGGCTTATCAGATTGGCAGACCAAAGCAGAGTCAAATCATTGGGCATCCTCCCATACGTAAAAACAACCCTTGCAGGAAGAGACTATTGGATGACATACCTGGTGGTCAAACTAAATTCTTATGGGACTTCACACCCTCTGCTATTGGGAAGACCTTGGCTTTTTGAAGCAAGAGCCGGGACGGGACTGGTTCAAAGGAACCCTAGCCCTAGGCAGAGGACCCAACAAAGTGGTGTTAAGGCTGTATGGATCGCAAAAAGGTAATGGATCCATATCCATCAAAGTCATAATTGACTCCTCTAATGAGGTAATAGATGGTACATCAGGAGATGAAGAGACTGTTAAGCAGATCTTCCCTAAGAAAACAAAGGCACAGTCCCTAATAGTGAAGTAGAAGCAAATGCAGAGGCAGAAGATCTGTTCTTCTCTTACAGAGCCTCTACAGAAGCAGAGACAGACCTCCAAAGGAAGAGGATGAAAATGATGAGAAAGAAAATGAAGCAGGTTATGAAAGTGCAGATGAAGAATTTCCTTTGATAGCGGATGATCTTGTTGATGTCCCTATAGAGACCGCAAAGGCCGAAAATCTCAGGGTGCTGTATGGAATGACTATGGTTCCATTTGGATTGGCCAATGGACCACAAAGTATGCAGAATCTGTATAAGTAATGGATTAAAAGCATAAAAATTAAGTTCACTAGTGGCTCCTGTCGCCCTGACCATTCATTCTGGAGAAAAGATGATGATGATGCTCCCTGTTAACAGAAGCCAGAGCCATCAAAGCCATGGCCTCTAGCAGGTCCGTGCTATGTGACATTCCTGGACACATCCTCTGAAGATGAATACCTAAGTCCAGAAGAAATCACTACTCACAGAGAAGCAAAAAAAGCTTTGATACCCTTCCAACAACCTAAACAGACAAAGGAGTCATATGTTTAGAAGGAGGACATTGGTTCTAGCTGGACATCGGACGAGGATACTACTCTCTTGAAAGCATCAGACCTCTATCCAGAAGCCATCCATGGGATATTTATCCGTGAAGTGGAAGGTGAAAGACAAGTAACGTTCTTGGATACTGATGGTATTGAACGTTACCTAAAAGTGGGTCTCAATCTTCCAGAAGAAGAATTAGTGGTCATGTGAGACTTACTCAAGGAGAACTTAGATGTGTTTGCTTGGTCATACAAAGGCCTAAAGAGGATTGATCACACAGTATGCCAACATCATATTGACCTAGAGCTTGATGCCAAACATGTAAGGCAAAGACGAAGGTGTATGAATCCTAATTACTCTGCTTTAGTGAAGGTCGAATTATTGAAACTTCTTAAAGCCGAGTTTATTTATCCCGTGGCTAACAATGAATGGATTTCGCCCATTGTGGTAGTACCTAAGAAGAACGGAAAACTTCGAATATGTGTCGACTTTCGAAAGCTCAGTTTGAAGACGAAGAAGGATCATTTGCCTATCCCTTTTACAGACCAACTGCTGGACACAGTGGCATTTCATGAGCTTTATTCCCTCGTGGATGGATTCATCAGATATAACCAAGTCCAAATCACAGAAGAGGACCAATCCAAAACAACCTTCACCACAGAATGGGGGACCTATGCCTATAGAGTGATGCCATTCAGGCTCTGTAATGCTCCTGCCACCTTCCAATGAGTAATGATGGATGCCTTCCAGAATCATGTACATGATTTCATTGAGGTATATCTTGACGACTTTTGTATCTATAGCTTGATCCGTGAGCACTAGGGACACCTAGAGAAATGTTTTGATAGATGCCGAGAGTATGGGATTTCTCTCAACCCCGACAAATGTGTCTTTGGCATCTAATTAGGAGTTTTGCTAGGCAATATTGTCTCGGCACAAGGGATTGCAACAGACCTGGCGAAGATTGAGAAGATTTCCGCCTTAACAGCACCAACAAACCTCAAGCAATTAAGAGGATTTCTTGGACATGTGGGCTACTACAGAAGATTTATTGCACATTTTGCAACCAAGGCAGCCCCTTTGCACAAGCTCCTAAGGAAAGAAGCTGACTTCCTTTGGACTGATGACTGTGAAGAAGCCTTTTATGCCCTAAAACAATGCCTTATCCAAGCACCTATTTTACAATCTCCTGACTGGCATGCGCACATAGATGCATCAGTCGAAGGGCTAGGTGTTGTTCTATGTCAAAAGGGCCCCTCTAAATTAGATCAACCAATTTATTATGCAAGCTGAAAGGTCACTGATAGGGAACGGAACTACACAGTGACAGAGCTTGAGTGCTTAGCAATGGTGTTTGCACTGGAGAAGTTTCGACACTATCTACTGTCAATGCATTTCAAGTTCTATCTGGATCATGAATCCCTGTCCTTCCTGATGAATAAAGCAGATGTTAAAGGAAGATTGATGAGATGGTTGCTCTTCTTCTAGGAGTTCGATTTTGAAGTGGTCACTAAGCCTGGCCGTTTCCATGTCCTAGCCGATCATCTGTCGCAGATCCCTCAAACAGAGGAAGAGAAACAGGATGATCCAGACCTTCCTGATGCTTCTTTGTTTCTAGTTGAAACAGTTACTCCCTAGTATGCAGACATAGCCAACCTCCTGGCAACTCAACAGTATCCTCCTGGTATCTCAAGCTATGAGAAGAAGAAGCTTCTGCTAGAATCAGCCCCCTACACCTTGCTAGGCGGTGCACTATACAAGCAAGGCAAAGATGAAGTGCTGCGAAGATGTGCTGCAGGGGATGAAATCGGCATAGTATTGAAAGCATGCCATGACGAACCCTGTGGTGGACACTTCGTAGGAGAAGCGATAGCCAAGAAGGCTCTATTAGCAGGATACTAGTGGCCGACCCTCCACAAGGATGCATATGATTACTATAAGAGATGTGATGCTTGTCACCGAATGGGAAAACCCACCAAAACAAGTGCCATGCCATTGCAACCCATTCTTTCCCTAAAGCCGTTCGAGAAGTGGGGGATTGATTTTGTGGGTCCCATTGATCCACCTACATGGCGGAGGTAGAATAGATACATCTTAGTATGTACAGATTATGTAACAAACTGGTGTGAAGCTAAAGCCCTGAAGTGGGACGCTGGTAACAGCGTAGCCTTGTTCATGTACAAGAATATTATTACCTGTTTTGGCAGTCTCCTTGAGCTGGTAAGTGATAAAGGTACTCATTTCCTTAACAAAATCATGGAGGAGCTGGACTGAGCTGTATAAGATCCGCCATCGCAAGTCCACTCCTTATTACCCTAGAGCCAATGGTTAAGTTGAAGTCACCAATTGCATTCTCTGCTCGATTCTGACAAAAATGATTCCTGCACATTATCGCGACTAGGACGATCAACTTATAGAGGCTCTCTGGGAGTACAGAACCTCCCATAAGGCAGCTCCAGGACAGACCCCTTTCTAGCTAGTATATGGTACCGAAGTTTTCTTCCCTATTGAGCTAGAATTGCCCTCTTTGCGAGTGGCAGTTAAAGAATGCTTGGGAGATAATGAGTCACTGCAACACCATCTCCTGTACTTGGAATGCTTGGATGAGATATGGCGGATGGCCCTAGAGTGCATGGAAACCACTCAAACGCAACACAAGGCTTATCATGACAGTTTCATTAAGCACAAGGAGTTCAAAGAAGGTGATCTTGTCCTAGTCTATGATTCGAGATTTGGCAAGTTTTCTGGCAAGCTTCAATAAGGTGGATGGGCCCGTACAAGGTACTTGTTGTTAATCCTAACGTACAGACCGTTGATGCCTTTGATGATCCTTTCCTCATCAATGGCTATCGCCTGAAGATATACTTCCCTCCTTGGGGATCTTGACAATCACAGCCAATCTACCCTTTCCCTTTTGGGCAGTGCACTATCCTTCTCCTCGTGCTTCTGATAGCCCTTATGATTCTTCTCATGAGGTGGTCTCGTTCTGCTAACCCCTCGTAGAAACATCTCAACCCGACCTTGTTCTCTTCTCTTCTGATCCAACAATGGTGGCGTGGTTGGTCCTGACACATGTATGTCTACCATTCTCTTTTTTAATGAAAAAAAGAAAGAAAACAATAGAAAAAAGAAAAAAAAAGAAGGAAAAAAAACAAAACAAAATAAACAAAACTATTATGGGAGAAATGTAAGAAATTCCTTGTCATAACAAGCCTCGTTCCAAGAAAAGGTGAAAACACCCTTGGGCGAGAAGCTGACTGTGGAAAAGGTGGTAACACCTCGCAGTTCAGGATAGCTAACTCATCACCAGTAGAACCTTTCCAGCAAGTAATTTGAAGCCACCTCCCTTGGTGCGTTGTCTCTGCGATATCAGTCTGTCTGCCCTTCTTAACAGATGCCTCTTCTTACAAGTCCTTGAAGTATGAGACTTGTAGGCTACCTCCTTGGGTACGCCTCATCTTCAGAGATCCTCATGACAACCATAGCCATCATGATCTTCATCATCAACCCCTTGAGTGATGTGAGCTTTCATCCTAACAGGATAGGGACGTGTGTATGGGCTGCCCTCTATATCTATCAGAGAGTGAGACAGAGGGCGGGGTGAGTGACCAGTCTTTCCCTTCAAATCAAATGAGAGGTGAGATGTGTGAACGGAGTGTTGCACACACTGGATAGGCCTCTCAATGCACAAAGCACGATCTGTTTATATGCACGGTACCATAAAGCTCCTTGGCCTTCCTTCTTGCATTGTATGCCGGCACAGGGTGGGATGCACAGTTGCACCATCAAAAAAGCACAAGGCATACAACCTCTGCACAAGTGACAGTGATGATTATACATCAGTGGGTTTCAGGAAAGGGTTTCCCTTTGTATCTATCAACAGAGCGTGAGACAGAGGGTGGGCTAAGTGTGACTGGTGTTTCTTCAATCGATTATTGAGAGGTGAGGATTGAGGGACGTTACGACCATTGGAGTCAGGTACATTCCCATTTTCCTATGCACCCATGGGTTGGGTCTCTGCCATTAACACAGGACACGTCATTCTACTCTATACACTACACTGCAAGGCTCCCTGCTTTTTTTTAATTCTTGCACCTATGCTAGATGGGTTGGATGCACTGATGCACCATCAATTGTGCACCCTGACATACTCCCTCTGCACCATTCCTTTGTCGATTTCTAAACCGGGTGTGAGCTCTAGGTTTTCATCATTATTTCCTCGAGTGATGTTAGTAATGGGGTGAGTGACTGTTCTTTCATTCCATTTGAGTGATCGTGAGTTAAGTATAATATCCCTCGCCATCGACGAATTTCCTATGATTCCTTCAGCTAGCTACCTCCCTGGGTGCTACCATGTGGTCCCTGCCACAAAGGATGTTGGAGAGTGCTGTGAAGACACCTTGTTATCTCCTGCAGCCGACGACGACACCAGACGGAACCTCGATAGTCGACAATCCTCCTCGGCAATATGGGCCAAGTTTTTCTAACCCTACACCTTATATTTCTCAGTACCAGTCATGTCTTAAGTGTGGCGATGTCGTGGCTGGTCTGATGTGAGCTACTTAGTCCTTGATGTTCGGTTTACCCTTCCTGCTAAGGTCTTAAGTGTGGGGACGCGTCCCTGCGTGTCTATGTTGCGTATCTATGTTGCGTACCCCCATGATATACCCTGTTCTGATCATGCATCCATGCCATGACTTCATTTTATCCTGATGGGGTCCCTTCCCCACCCTTCCATTCTATTTTACCCTGTCCCCGAGGTTGTTCCTTGACCGTTTGCCCTTATTCTTTGTTTTGCGCTTCTTTCATACAAACGGGCCTTATGTTCACCGGAATCCCAATCCAACCTTATCGCCATGTTCGTCCCTTTGAACTGTCTATTTTTCCTTTTTACCAACCCCTGTTCTGACAGATGGTTCTCAGTTATTAATTTTTGAAGCAGTTCCCGTAAAATGGACAGTTTTCCATGTGAACGCGTCTTTATTGCTTCGAAACCCTTATCTGATGTACCAACCCTGTCCTATCCATTCCCCTTGACACTTTTTCTTTTTATTTCATGTCCTTTCAATGCACGGTTGATCCGTTATGAATTTTTCTGGGTTTTCGGGACCTTTTCGTGCCTATTTTTCACATTTTTCCATGTGAACCTGCCCTATTTTCACCAGAATTCCAATTTGATTTGATAGCCATGTCCTACCAGCCTTTCCCCCACTTTGTCCTTTTTCCTTCTCTCTCTTTTGACTGTCGAATTTTTAGTTATTAATTTTTTCGAGTGTTTTCGGTTGTGTTTTTTCCATGTGAACCCCTCCTAATTTCCCCCACATTGAGTTCTGATGCACCAACCCTATAAATCCCTTTCTTTTGGACATTTTTCCTCTTTACTGTCCTCTATTTCGGTGCACAGTTTTTCTCGTATTAATTTTTGAGTCCAGTTTTGGATCTATTTTTTGGGTTTTTCCCATGTGAACGCGTCCTATCTCGATTGAACCTGTGTTTTGTCATGATAGGGTTGTTGGCGACCTTATTCTGCACAAATTTCCTTCTTTCCGCACTTCATTCCAATGCGCGGATTTTTCGATGTTAATATCCGTATGTGTTTTCGGGTTTTTTTTATGTTTTTCCCATGTGAACACCCTGATTTTGCCCCGGACCCGGTGTTGCATGTTTCCATCCTTTTCCCCTCGTCTCCCGGCACATTTTTCCTTCAACTAGAGAGTTGTATTTATCCCCTCTTTCTATGCTACCTTTCAAGGGACAAACAAAGGAAAACTAGAGATAATAGAGCAAAAATAAAATGTACAAGGTAACTTTGAGCACAAATGGCATTTTCACCGCAATTTGGTAGCTAAAATCAGCCATCAGCTAATGACAATGGCCAAGCAAAGGAAAGCTCTTTGGACCTCTCTACATGACTCCACATATGTCATTCCTACATCCCTATGAGTGCTATCAACTCTCCATGGTATGGAGCTTTCACCTTCTATCCAATAACATCCCTTGTATGATAAACTCCTTGCAGAAGAAGATCTACATGTGGCTAGTAGATGAGGAGTAGGAAGCATTGTACTTGATGTTAGTGCATATGTATTTTGCCTTACCCAAGACCTTTCATTTGTGGATAATTGTCTCATAGATGTGCTTCACTTCAATACAACTCTGACTTCTTCAAGTGGTTTAATCCATGGTTGTGTGATATGGAAACTAATCTATCTCCTAATTTTTCCCTATGCAACCCACTTTTTTATCTAAGGATACAAGGCAGAGTGAATTGCCCATGACCTTCCCTCATAATGCTAGAAGATAAATTAGTGAACAACACCCTGCCACAGCACAAATCGAATCACAAATCGGTTAGATAGAGGTTGCAAGCACACTTGTTTGCCACAAAAACCTACAAGAAACATTCTTCTTCACCAAGAAACCATTGCTCCAAAAAAAACACAAGAAAGAGGCACACAAGACATTAGAAAATTCTTCCATCTTCACCCTTTTCCTCTTCCTAACTCTCCATGAGATCTTGCATGAAGCATAAGAGAAAGAGACAAGAACAAGAAGGCAAGTGTTGTGTCAAATGAGGGAGAGGGAGAAATGAAGTGTGAGAGGAGAAGATAAAGGAAGAAATAGGGTGTAACCACCTCAACCTCCCACCTCCTCAAATCACCCGATAAGCCTCTTCCTTTTCCTTTCTTGATATTATAAAATTTGGGTTGCATACATTTTGGCTAAGGTCTAAAGCCCCTTTATTTTTGAGAATGGGACAAAGGAATTTGACCTTGCTTTTCCTTTCCATATTTTAAGATGTGAGCCTAAGGACCCACATTGTTGCATTGCTTCATATATGAATTCTTTTTCCTAAGAGGTTCATTTTCAATAAGTCATTTTACAAAAAATTGTTTCCATGTGAGCACATTTTAGTGCCTTTATTTGCACTGATTTCTTGGTCATTATTCCTCCCACGCTACAAATTGGAGAAAAACCACGATCAACACTTGAACAAATTTTCATCTTCAATATTCATTTTCTTTTCTTCATCGTCTTTGAATTGTCATTATATTTGGAAAGGAAATAACACAAAAATCCACACACAACTAGGACTTGAGCCTAGGTTTATAAGCACACCAAATAAAACCACAAACAAAACCCAAAAGATAGGGCTCTTCAACAAATTTGCTTACAAGGATGGCATCACACTCAAGATAGGTTGTTGAAACACAACCACACCATGAAGCTCATCAAAACCCATAAAAGATATAACCATCCAACATTCCCTCACAAAAGATATTGCAATTACGCACTCCACCCGGTTCTTTTTAGAAAGGACAAGGAAGGTAGGTTTTATTTAAAAAGAAAACTAAGAAGCATAGAAAGATAACTAGATGTGTGGTTTCATCTCAAGCGGGGGGGTCGTCACCTTATAGAACATGTAATATACCACATGAGTTCAAAAGAAAGGGTATTTTTATTATGTTGACTTACAGTTTTCCAAAAACAGAAGGGGTTTATAAATGCACCTCATGTAAAATTTATAATAGGGGTCTTTTTATTTAAAAAAATTCAAAATCACACTTTTTTAGGGAGAGGGGGGGAGGGGAATCAATACTTAAAGGCATATATGTTCTCATGAGACAAATATTTACAATTAGCATGGGGGAGGGGGGTGGATTCTATCATAGCTTTTCATCAATATGAATTTATCTTGTGTTCACATTAAAATCCAGACAACTTCCAAGTTTGAGGATTATAGGCAACATAGATGCTTTTGTCGAGTGAGGCAAAGCATGCATAGTTGTTCCCTTTCCTTGCAATTTTATTAGCATTGCCCTTTAGGGCATATGCTAGTAAAATGGTGCATGGCAAGGTGGTGCATGGCTCTTAAAAATTAGACATACTTTATTCAAGTTAAGTGGCTCACTATCTTGAGTAAAGTGGCCCACTTTCGGAGTTAAGAGTTGTGGATCTTGGAAAAAAAGGAGTCCTTAAAATTAGGCATTGGCTACATCAAGGCAGATTTGAAGTGTTGGAGGAGGGCAATCAAGAGGTTTCTCAACTCATTCAACCTTGTAAACTATCATGGATAGTGGTCAAAATAGAAGTGGTACAATGGTGTAGTAGTAAATCACATCTTAGTATGGATAGGACCCCCCTCTTTGCATAGAAGGCAAGAAGATCACGGCCAATCTTTGTCTTCCACTCATGTTAAGAAGCTATTGTTAAGGTGGAGACTTGACTTTAGCCACATTTGTAGAATCTGGGCTCAAGGATTATGGTTTTTGCAATGAAGATGCCATTGTGCATTATTTTATTGGTTCTCTTATTGATGTTAAGGAAGATAATGCAGCTACTAAGTTGAATTTTCATGGCTTTAGATATCGGTATATTGCCTATATCTTGTAGTTAAGAATATCACATAAAGATAGGATCAAATTCATAATCTTCTTCTTCACAATCATCATCTTCCCCCAAGCATGTTGTCTTTAGAACATTCCAAATTGACAAGTAGGAAAAGGAGACAAATACAATACAACTCAACTTTATCCATTGGGCATGCTTTAGAAACAAGGCAATTAATGGTTTTTGCGAATTTTTTCTTAGTGAAAATTCTTGAATCCCTACTCAAAAAAAATGCTAGGGCTTCCATATGGGAGAAGAAGTAGACCAAAAACTATAGCTTGAGGAGTATTTGCCAAAAATCCAAGATTTAATGTAAAGTGAATTGCAAAAATTTCAAAAAGACCCTCAAATTTTAAAGAAGAAGGTTTTAAACCTTGAACCCTTGAAAATTTTTAGTTATAAAAATGAAAAAAAACATGTAATTTGATTCAAAAATCCTTCTAAAATTATAAGTTAAAGGTTTTTGTATTTGCTACCAAAAGTATTTTTCGCAAACACTGAGGCCAAGATATTTTGCTACTTGTGACATTTCATGAATAGAACCAATGAAAATTCTTTCATAATTTAAATAATTTTGCTAGTTAAAATGTGGTTGCATTAATGCTTTGTGTTACAAATAACGTAACCTTAGAGCTACAAGGGTATAGACAAAGTATCAAAATCTGCTTGTTTGACATCAGTTTGTTGAGCTGACGTTGAGAGAGAGAGAGCAAGCGAGCAATTTGCCATGGACAATCTCTCTGAGCTTGATAAGCTTGTCTTGGCTCTTCATGAGGCAGAGCTGTCAAATTCAAGAGCTTCAAGCTCAAGAGCGGCATCACCTCCCCCATATACATCGACCTCCATGTCATTGCTCCTTCCCTACCCTGCTCGTGCAAGTTGCACAGGCCATTTGGTGCACCATCTCCTCCCTCCGTTTTGACATCATCTACGACATCCCCTACACCACGCTCCCCATCGCCACCACCATCTCCCTTGCCTGGGACGTTCCCATGTCATGCGTCAGAAGGACGTCAAGGAATACGGCAGATTGAGAGAAGATGAAAACCTAACTTGAAAACATGTAGGATTTTCAAAATCATGGAGCTTGAAGATAGATGGTTGGGCGAAGATGAGGGTATTTTTTCCAACACTTCTTTTGAAGGCGTGAGGTCTTCCCATAGTGTCGATACTTCGAATACCCATTGTGGTTCCCCTTTGTATTTGTATCAGAGTCAGAAGATGACTTTGATTTCTTGGGCCTCTTCTTCCCTTCCTTTTGCTTTCCTTGTCCTTGTCAAGAAAAATAATGGGATGGCATGCACTCATACAATATTTGGGAGATAGTAGAGATCGCAGGGAGAAACACAGTGTACACAAAGCACTAAGATTGAAATCTAAGGGTCAATAAAGGTTGGGGAGTACTCCAAGTTGCAAATGGCCTAGGCAAACTAATTATGGATGAGCACATTTGATTTTGGGCATGGTTAGAAGGGTTGCAATCAATTTTCTAAATGCTTTAAAACTGAAAATTAATTCATGGCTCGATAATGCTAGAAAACGGGTTTAGAAGGCTGTCGCTTGGCAAAAATTCCCATGCAAACTGAAGAAAGTTTTTTGGGGTCTGGAGAGATGGATTCAATTCACTCAGCCTACAAGAGAGAGGAAGAAGATATTGTTGTTCTGATTTGCAACCATTGGAGGACCATCTGAGGCAACCAGGAGCAAAGGAAGATCAATCTAGTATAGATGACAGCAAGAAAGCATCAACCAAGAGTTGGAGATAACAGATTGGGGCTGATGACTACAATTTGGGGCCTCTTGAGTAGGTGGTGATAGCATTAAATGTTGTCTGGCATAGGCAACAATCAAATTTCATGTTTTTCTATGTAAAAATAAAAAAAATTCTCTCTTTTGGCATTCTTTTATTGTCTCCATCTTGTGCTCAGCCATTCTTGGTGGATGGCAGAAGGATTTCTACTATCAATCCTAATTTTTTGTAAAAATTAGGGTTTGATAGCCACCTTACGACCCATGCCAATAGGAATAGGTATCGTACACTCAAACTAGTACCTAAAATTTGTGGAATTGATAGGAATTTTAGATGTTGGGCCATCTAGTGTGAATTAGGGCAGCATTTGGCTAGTTGGTGGCTCCATTTGTGTAATTCTTGCATGAAAATCAAGGGACAATTGGCTTAAATTGCTTATTGATTGTATGTACAGCAAGGGGCTTTTGGATCAGCAAAGGAGATTGTGGAATCTCAACTTTATACTACCCATTAGCAATTAAAGTTAAAGAAATACCAAAAGGAGCTCCTGTTTGGAGCACCAAGTGCCTATTGTCCAAGGTTGTTAAGGTAACATATGCATTTCAGTTTATGCTTAGTTATTAATTGCTATAATTAAATGCTTGATTACGTTTTACCACCCTATGCAAGAAGGAAGGCGGGTTACAGTTGCAAGAGATTGGGGTGAGCCCCTTGCCACATGTATCTTGCATTCTTGGCAAGTAGCATAGAGATGCTATTCTCAACAAGGCTTTACAATGGGCTAAGGAGCCCTTGGAGCTTGTTTCGATGGATTTAATGTGGATCCATGTGGATGGAGTCCCTTAAGGGGAGTTTGCATTTTATACTAATTGTTGATGATTTTAACAAGACGATATGGGCATATTTCTTGGCCTTGAAGTCCAAAGCATTCTCATATTTTAAGGATTGGCTCATCTTTGAAGAGAATAGGCTTGGTAGGACACCCAAGACCCTGCATTTTGACAAGGGAGGGGTGTTTGTCCTCATGAGTTGACTTTTTTTTGTATAGGTTGTGGCATTCATTAGGATTTTTCCAACACAAATACCCCTTAGAAGAATGGCATATTGAAGCAAAAGAATCGCAATGTGATCAAGATGGTGCGGACTACAACGGAGCATCAGTAGATACCTCAGTGTCTTTGGATGGAAGCAGTGGCCACCAATGTCCATATTCTTAATGGTATGATCCCTTTCGAGGCTTACTTTGGACAGAAGTTGGATGTCTCTTATTTCAGGGTGTTTGGGTGTGATGTCCATCTTCACATCCCAAAGAAGAAAAGGGACAAGTTTGAGCTAGCTTTCAAGAAACAAGTGTTCATGGGATATAGCTTGTAGTCCCAAGGATACAAGCTTTATGATCTTGCTTCTAGGGAGGTGTACATGAGTCAAGATGTTCGATTTGTGGAGTTTCCAATTGCAGAGGGGGGTGTTGAGCATCTCCTTCTTGGAGATCTAGGTGACAATTGGGCATCTACTCCAGTACCTTTTAAGCATATGCCTATGGAGGATTCACCCTTAGTCGAGGAGGAGATTGCTTCACTATTGGATTCACTCATTGAGCCGGCCCCAGTGGATCTTCTAGAGACGTTGGTGAGAGCAGTGAGGATAGTATTAGCATCCTCCTTGTTGGATATGTGATACACTCTGTGATTTAGGGATTGAGGGAATCCTTGAGGAGTGGCAGCCGTAGGATGGCCCACGGTGTTTTCAAAGGATCATATCACATTCCACCAATCTTGTTTGTATTAACTCCTATTTAATGACCCATGCCATGTAGGATAGGGAGTCCACCTCTGTGAAGGAGGTTTTGCAGTCAGCATTGGAAGAAGGCTATGGAGTAGGAGTTGGATGTTATTGTAATGTAGTAAAATTTTCTATGTGTCTAGGATACCATTACAACCATAAAATGGATTGGCATATGTAAATATACCCTATAATTAGAGGATTAGGGTTAGATAGGTTTGGCTAGGGTTAGCTATAAAACGTGAGGCTAGCCAAATGTAGCATCATCTTTGGATCATTTGGAGAATTCATGTTTTGTTAGCTTTCTTTTACTTCTTTCCTAGTTTAGCTATGGTTGCCAACCATGATTAATGCAGATTAGTTTCTTTCCTTTCAATTTTTCTTGTTGGTTTCTTGTTAATCATCCATGGTTGGTCATGGATTTAGGCCAGTTAAGGCTAAGCTAGGTTAGCTTCATTACAGTTATTGAGTGGAATGGCACTTGAGACCTTGTGTCTAGGCATGTTAATGGGAAGGTGATTGGTGTTAAATGGGTCTTTAAGACCAAACACCACAGTGGTGGCACTTTGTATAAGCACAAAGCATGGCTTGTTGCAAAGGACTTTGCATAGCGGCTATGAGTAGATTTCCATAACACCTTTGCACCTATAGCTAGGATGACTACCATTTGGGCTATTCTTGCCATAGCTAACCATAGTAGATGGCCCATTTATCAGCTTGATGTGAATTTTACTCTTCTCAATGGCGATTTGAAGGAGGAGATCTATGTTGAGCAATCTTTAGGCTATTCCATCATCAAGTGGACATGTGTATAGGTTGAAGGCCCTTTACGGAGTCAAATAAGCTCCATGTGCTTGGAATAAGAAGATATATTGGTTTCTCCAAGAGAAGTTGGGGTATTGACATTCCTCTTCCGATCTCCAGTTGTATATCTACACCTTAGTTGGAGAGCATATGATTTTATCTTGATAAGTGACATGTCCAGAAGGTCACATAGACTAAGGAGGCACTACATGAGGCGTTCAAGATGATGGATATCGGTCTTCTCAATTTCTTTTATGTAATAAGATTTACTAGACTCTAAGGGGTTTTCATCTCCTAGTAGTTGTATGTGTAAGAGATTTTGGCCACATTTGCGATAGATGGATGCAAGGCCATTTCTACTCCTATGGATCCGAACTTGTAATATCTCCCCCCCCGTGCCTCCCCCATGAGAACCCCCCCTTTTTTTTAATTTTTTTACCTCTCCCTCTCTCTCCTCGCCGATAGCATATCGGGGAGAGAGGGAGGGAGGGAGTAAAGAGAGAGAAAGGGGGCATGCACCCCCCAGGTGGAGGGGTGGCGGCCATTAAATGGTCGTCTCCCCCCCCCCATAAACCACCTCCTACCCCTCTATAAAAGGGGAGCCCCCCCCCTCATGGACAGAGGCAGCCCCCCCCTTTGTGATCAGTAGCACCGCCCCTCCCCCCTCTGCCTGAGATCGCCACCAGGCCACCAGGATGCACCCCCCCCCCCCATCATCAACATCATCATCATCTTCATCTTCCTCCCCATCCTCGGCTCGATGCCATCAGGATCCCCCTATTAGAAGATAGGAAATTAAAAAAAAAAAGATTCCAAGAAGTTTCCAAAAAAAAAGCTTCCTAGGGGGTGTTTCACCCACAGACCACGAGAGGACGCAATTCGTCCGCGAAGAGAGTTCTCTTGCGGGAGGGAAGGACTGCTAGTTGCAGGGAATTTCAGCATACCCTCCACCTGCCCTAGCCCTGATTGTGATGGCCCCAAAGTGCCACACGAGAGGACCACACGCGGGAGTAAGAGGGGCACAAGTAGGAGTCCCCACGCGAAGCGTGAAAGCCGATAATACCCCTCCTGCAGAAGTTCAGGCTCCATCAAATTCACCCTTTTCATTTCTGCATATGGGTGCAATAAGTATAAAATTTGCATAGGGTAGTCTTAACTGCATTGAAAATTTACTATAATTGAACGCTTTGTTTTAAAAAGAAGTTTTAGATCTCATCACAAGGTACTTATATTTCCCGCACCATCATGATGAAAGGTTGTTGCATTCGTGAATATATGGTTCGTGTGTTAAAAGATGCACTCATGCAATAATGTCCTAGTCGCATCGCGCACATAGGTTAAATATATATTGCAATGCTCATGTGCATTGGAAGGTTTTCATTGGGTAACTTACGTTGGCAAGAATTGAGTTATATTGTACACAATACATTTGTGCAATTTAAAAAAAATCGCTTGTGACGACCGTAAATAGGTTGATTCGTAGAAGGATGTTTAATTAAAGAATAGGTAGTTGCTATGGAGAGGAATAAAAGGGTTATATTTTTGCATAAGCAACTGCATTCTACTTCATGTGACTTGCATGGAAAAGGAAAAGATTATGTTGTTATTTCAATATCATTGTAACTGTACATAGCATAACCTGCATGCATAAGCAACTTGCATGCATAAGTAAATGTATGAAAAGGAAAAGGGTTATATTTAAGTTGGTGAAAAGCATATAGGATACTACTGCATCTTAGGCCAAGGGAGGCGAGATCTAATTATGAGCTATATTCGTTAAGAAGTCGAGTAGTCGCCCTACTACAACTCTCTCTCTTGGGGACCGATTTGTCAAACTTAGAGAAATTGTGAATCGCCAAGAAGCAAATTGACCAATTGAGGACGACGAGGTTGTCCAAGATCTAATTGACTATCGTACAAGGAGACCTAGCGTAAGGATAATTGGGGTCAGTAGGGTACAAAACCTAACCCAAAGAAAAAGGGAAAACAAGCCACCTAGCTTGCCAAGCCCTCAGAATCTCGCCAAGTCACGAATGATCCAAGATCGAATGCGGGGAGTATTCGAGAAAAAGGGAATCACACCTTAGTAGTTGGTCGTATGAACGACCACTGAAATGATCGTGATTGTACACTTAGGTACGTTGTTTGAACTTCTTTGCTCGAGGAACTAATTCAAGGTAAAACACTTAATGCTTCAGGTTAAAATCCTGGAGGGAGAGGCAGGTTCAGTTACCTCCGACTCCCTGACTGGCCCTATCCAAGGGGGTTGTTAGTCGCGCCAGGTGCATGGACTGAACCCACTGCAAGAGGTCTCTCCGTGGGTGCTGCTTGGAGCGGGAGGACGCTTGGATGCCAAGGGAGGCTCTGGCCGTAAAGTCCTTGCCTCTGGATCCCGTACAAGAGGCCGACGTGACTCGAGATGGGATCTCGAGGCCTGTGTACTAGTCTACAGGTGAAACTTGGAGCAGAAATCCCGTTGATTGCTAGGATAGCCTCCGGACAAGATACTTGATGTAATCCAAGACTATGATAAATAAAGATCAGATATTTGAAAAAGAAACTTTCTTGACATTGTTTTTCTTATGTCAGTGCCTAAGTTGCATGAAGAAACCTGTGTTTAAATTGATTAATTAAGGAATCTACTTTTGCATGTCAAACATAATGTGGTAGGTAATTAGATAACTAAGCAAACCAAGGAAAGTGCGATGGACATGACTTGGGTCCGTCCTACGAAAGGGTGGTCCCGGTTAGCTGGGAACTTTTCTCAAAAGACGTGATAACAATGCTGTGAAGACCTAGAGTCAATTGAGTTAGAATCCCGATTTATGTTATTTTAGGGGAGCGGAATGGGACTATGCCTTATGGGCAGAGAGGTTGAGCTTCACATCCCTCTCATTTCCCATTCTCCATAAACCAAGTGCAACATAAATCCGCTTCGACTCTGTTGTTCCTACTCAAAGTGGGTCATCTGGAGCTCGACGCTAGCTACTTCCTAGAGACTTGGCTGATAGGAAAGAAACCCTGACTTCAAGTCGGTCCTAAGTGGGAACAATCGATACTTCCACTTCGGGGCAGACTCGAGAAGACCTAGATTGCAAACCCTATGACATTCCTTGTGAGTGCCAGGTGGCGCTTTCTAGACTCCCCTCCCAATGGGCTGCTAAGATGTGTCCCCACAAGTGGTCAAGCGGACACATTTCAGAACTAGAAAGCTATGGCCTATGCAAATTCACTAACGATGAATGCTTCCCTCTATAGGTAGTTAATTGGGTACTTGATTTGGCTTCTTAACAGAGAAGGAGGAGAGGAGAAGAAGAAGGGAAAGGAGAGAGGTAGAGAAAGAGAGGTGAGAAGTGGTAGGGGAAGGAAAAGAGGAAGGAGTCACCTAAACCACTCTCCTGGCAACGAACCACAGCTGGGGTCTTCCAAACCAATCATGTCTAACCGAAGCTGTTAGGATTGCCCAATCTCTGCGAGGGAGTGGCTCCCAAAAAGAAAGTCACGGGAAGCATAGGCACTCAAGCCACCGAAAATGCTGGAGGGATGAGCGGAATGACCAATGCAACACCCACGAATCAAGCCCAGGTTCCAAGCATTAAAAAAATTCATTTAGGACTTAGTTCTCGTGGAGGGGATAATGTCGTGCATAAGGTTTTGTTTATACTAAGTTTCATGCAACGGTAGGGTTGAACTCGCATAAGTTTTACTCGTTTGAAATGATAAGGTTATCACCTTACCTCACATGAAATGATAACTTCTACACACATAAAATGATAGGGTTATCGCCTTATTTCACATAAAATGATAGCTTTTTAACCAGTTCATTGCATGAATAGTCCTTTGGAATTCTCGTTTTGCGATCATGGTTAAAAGAAACACATGAAACTTTTGTTCATAAGTTACATTGACATCATTGGAAAATAAAACCCTAGACTTCCATAGATACAAGTCACATGTGATCCGGTGCATTGGAAATAAGTACTCATTGCCAAGAATAAAGGGAGATAAAAGCTGTTTAGGGACAACTATACCAAACGCACAACGTGCATGATGGTTGGGAACTCCTGCATAGAACTGCACTAAGAGAATTGGAAGGATCGCAAGTATCTAAACCACGCCTTGAAAATTTAAAAATCATGTGTTGCCATGTGTGTTAACTGAGTGGCTGGAATTCGAAATTATAAGATCCTTGGTTGGATTGCAAATAAGGCATGCCCAATTGCCTTGACTGACCCGCTACTGCTTCAGTTAGGGACTAGGATACCCTAAGAAAGTATAAGTCAACTTACCAAGACCGTTTTCTCTTGTTGAAATTATTGGGATTTTGCCAAGTTGTGGAAAGACCCAAGTTTGAGTGCTGGGCATCCCGGAGAAAGGAGTCACACCTTAGCAGTGGGTCGCACAAACGACCTCCGAAATGTTTGTGCTTGTACTTAGATACAGTATTTGATTTCTTTGCTCAAGGAACTAATTTAAGGAAAACTCTTAAATGCTTCAGGTTGAAAGCCTAGAGGGAGAGACAGGAATAGTTACCTCCGACTGTCTGCCTGGCCCTAACCAAGGGGGTTGTTAGCCACGCCGGGTATATGGATCTAACCCACCATGAGAGGTCTCTTCGTGGGTACTGCTTGGAACTGGAGGATGCTTGGGTGCCAGGGGAGGCTCTGGCTATAAATCCCTTGCCTCTCGATCCCGTACAAGAGGCCGACGTGACTCGAGATGGGATCTCAAGGCCCGTGTACTAGTCTACGGGCGGAACTTGGAATGGGGCAGACTTGGGAATACCTAGATCGCAAACCTTGTGTCATTCCCTGCGGGTGCCAGGCAGAGCCTTCTAGACCCTCCTCTCGATGGGCTGCTAAGACGTGTCCCGCAATTGGACAAATGGACATGTTATAGTTGGTATCAGAGCAAACCAACAGAATCTAATATTTACAAAGAAACTTAATGGAGGAAAGAAATTAGAGCAATGTTTGCTGTTGAGAACATTTCCTTACTTACTTATGGATGCTAGACTGCAGAGTCGCGAAGCATGGAATAAATTCTTGTGTTCTAGGTTATGTTTATGACTGCAATGCATGCTTCGGATTATTGACGGAGGCTAGGCATGATGAATATTCTAGACCACATCTACAATCCTTCACCTCTGTAAGTGGAACGGAGATGGACGGGAGAATCAAGAATATATTACATAGCAGCCCACCGACTTGCATACCTTCAGACCAACTTGAAAAGAATCAAGTGGATGGAGGATTTAAAGATCGTGAAGCTGTTCATCTTTGTCGAGGCTCACGCAAATGCAACCCTGCATGTTGGCGGTCGGCAAGTCAAGCAGAACAAGTATGTGTACAAAGATGTGACTCGGGTGATCCCTGCCGACAAAATGAAGGTGCTAGGGCGTTATGAGAAGAACGGCTATCAAAGGAAGGGATACCCCAAGCTTCCTATGACCTATCGATTCTTGAAAATCCATGCCCCCTCTCCATATTATTACTCAGTCCCTGTAGCCGAATGTAACACAATCCTATTTTCCCTAAACTGATGTGCCAATCAGCTTGTTCTACTTTCCCAAAATAAATGTACTCAAAAGGGCTATGCCCTCATGAATGAATAAGATTTTTTTACTCTCTATCCTAGTTGTAAATGTTGGCAAGGGAGTTAAGTGATTAGGTCACTTGGCTAAAGGCTGTACAAGTCATATTAATGTAAATGTGAGAAATGTTTGGCAAGTTTTTAACATGAAAAATCTTATTGCCTAGGTGTAACCCCAAGTGTAGATTCCAAGTCCGACCCCTACACTAAGTACAACTGTGATTCAAGAGAAGAAGTTCCTTCTCAAACAAATCAAGCCACCTGAATTCGATGGTAAGGGAAGGACTGTTCAAACAGACGCCAAGGTCTGGTTTGAGTCCATGGAGGACTATTTTGAGGTAGTAGGAATTGCACCTGCTAACCAAGCTATGCTCGCCAAACTGAAGCTTACCGGCGAAGCAAGACTTTGGTGGAAACAATGGTGCAGAGACCAAGGGATCTCGGAAGGGACACTCACTTGGGAGAAGCTTAAAGAAGCTATGCGATGGAGATATCTGCCACCTGCCTACCACACACAGAAGATGAACGAATTCTATGAATTGAAACAGCTTGGACTATCCCTTGATGCATATTATTCAAAGTTCGTCTCTCTCTTAAAGTACGCGCCACAAATGGATATGACACAACAGGTGTCAAAGTTTTGTACTGGGTTAAATCCACCCTTAAACACCCGCTTGAAATCAATGCACCCAACGGACCTACAAGATGCACTCATTCGATTTGTACCAATAATACAGGAGGTGCAAACCAAGCCAAGGAACAATAGGACTTGGCCTTACAGGGATCAGAACAAGGGAATGTATAGATCTCAGGCTAAGAGAGTGCAGGGCCAAAATCAGGGACAAAGAAAGAAAGCTAAGACCACACCATCAACAACTTTGTTCCTACACAAGGTAATGGCCACAATCTCCGTTGCTTCCATTGCAATGAGCCTGGACACTTCAAAAGGCAGTGTCCCAAGCTTAATAGAGGACAACGTCAAGGGCCATTCCAAGGAGCCACCCATGGCCAAGGAGCCACCGTCATGGCTAGAGGGAGAACCTCCAGTGTTGCCAACAAGGACTTGGGCGATGAAGAAGATCCATCCATGGAAGCTGACATTGAGAGGGCAATGGTTCACACCGCTCTTCACAAGAAGGGACTGAATCGCTAGTTCTTGGTGATCCAATCTCCATCGGATTATGAAGGTAAAAGCTTCAAAACCCTAATTGATTGTGGTAGCACACATTCTTTCATTTCACCGATCTGTGCAAAAAGACTAGGGATAGCCACAATAGTCGCACCTACTTTACTTGTGGAATTGGCAAATAGTCGTGAGGTCTCTTTTACCAGGCAAACTGCTAAGGTGAAATTCCTACTGGGTGGGAAGCCGACTTCGATGAGATTTAGGGTAATAAACCTAGGTGTCCACGAATGCTTGCTCACAATGGATTGGCTAATACCCAATGATGCCCACATCCACTGTGGAAAGGGCCAAGTCTCCTTTCGAAATTCTGAAGGGGATTTAGTTACAACTCAAGGAGAGACTAATAAGCCAAAAATTCAGCTGGCAAAAGCAACACAGATAATAAAAGGAGTTAGAAAGGGTCTACATGTCTATCTAATTAAACTAAATAAGCTAGATCAGAATCAAAAATCTGGGAAAGAACCTTCATGGTTAAGGGAATACGCAGACATATTTTCTGAAGAGTTGACAGAACTTCCTCCTCAAAGGAAAGTCGATCATGAAATCAAACTAGTGCCAGGAGTTGCACTAGTAGTAAAGAGACCATATAGGATGTCCATCCCAAAAGTGATTGAATTGAAGGAGCAACTCAAGCAACTGTTAGACCAAGGCTATATCCGTCCTAACAGTTTGCCATGGGGAGCTCCACTTCTGTTCCAGAAGAAAAAAGATGAAACGCTTCGGCTATGCATTGACTACAGAGGGTTGAATCAATCGACCATTAAAAACAAATACCCCATTCCAAGAATAGATGAACTTCTTGACCGTCTTCAAGGTGTGAAGATCTTCTCTAAGATAGATCTCAGGTCTAGATATTATTAGATAAGGATCAAAGAAGAAGATATCCCAAAGACTGCATTTAGCACAAGGTATGGACACTCTGAATTCCTAGTCATGTTATTCGGGCTGACAAATGCTCATGCTACCTTTAACAGGTTAATGCAGGATATCTTTAGGCCCTATCTTGATGACTTCGTACTCATTTTCTTTGATGATACCCTAGTCTACTCTAAGTAGGAAAAAGATCATGAACCCCAGCTTTGCATTATTCTTGAAACAATGAGAGCACACAAGCTTTATGCCAAGAAGAAGAAGTGTGCATTTTTCAAGCGACTGATTGAATATCTGGGATTCATTGTATCAGCGGAAGGAATTTCAATGGATCCAGCCAAGGTCAGAGATGTTCTGGAATGGCCAACACCAACTTTTGTCAAAGAAATACATAGTTTTCTTGGATTGACGGGATGGTACTGGATCTTTATAAAAAACTATACTTTGATTGCAGCGCCTCTATCCGATCTACTAAAGAAGCAAGTAACAATTGTATGGTCACCTGCTGAACAGACCAGCTTTGACAAACTAAAGCAAAGCTTGGTATCAATACCCATCCTAAAACTTCCTGATCTTAGTAAGTATTTTGAAGTGGTAGCTGTTGCAAGTGCACTTGCCTTATGATGTGTGCTTATACAAGAAGGTCACCCTGTAGCATACTCTTCAAGGAAACTAAAGAGCCATGAAAGGAATTATGCTACCCACGATCTGGAGCTGTTGGCTATCATCCATGCTCTCAAACTTTGGAGACATTACTTGCTGGGTAACAAATTTGCCTTAGTGACGGACCACAAGAGTCTTAAATGGATCTTCACCCAAAATGAGCTCAATATGAGGCAATGTCGATGGATTGAAGTGCTGGAAGAATATGATTTTGAAATCAAATACTGGCCTGGAAAGGAGAATGTAGTTGTCGATGCACTCAAGCATTTCTGAATTCTCTAATTTTGCAAGATCCATCAACAGCAAGATCTCTAGCCACAAAGGTATCAATGCTAAACAACCTAATTCTTGAGCTAGCTGGAGAAGAGGCATGTCATGACCCAGTCTATCAGAAATTGCTAAGGGAGATCCTCATCAAAGATCAAGACCCGAAGCTAAAAATGAAGTATCAAGAATTCTCTGTCAGTGGTGGACTTGTCTACTTTAGGACAAGATTATGTATCCCCGCAAGCCAATCTCTCAAGCAGAAGATACTTTGGGAAGCCCATGACTCCCCTTTCTCAGGACATCCTGGCTATGCCAAGACCCTTAATGCGGTCAGAAAAAGCTATTATTGGGATAGGCTCAAGGGCAACGTTCTCAAATATGTCACAGAATGTTTGTCTTGTCAACGCATTAAGGCAGAACATGTCAAAATGCCAGGGAAATTGCAACCACTTGACATTTCCCAAATGAAATGGGAATTCATTAGTATGGACTTTGTTGTTGGCCTACCCCAAGTTCAGGGAGGATACAACTCTATTATGGTCATGGTAGATATGCTCACCAAGGTTGCACATCTTATCCCTGTCAAGACAAACTATAAAGCCTCAGACATCGCAAGCTTATTCATCAAGGAGATATTCAAACTGCATGGATTACCCAGAAGAATCATTAGTGATCGTGACTCTCTCTTCACATTACACTTCTAGAGGACTATCTTCAAGGCCATTGGGACTCAACTCTATTTCAGCACAGCTTACCATCCCCAAACCGATGGTCAAACGGAATGAGTCAACCAAGTCATTGAAGATATGCTTAGGGCACACTGCTGTCGCGAACCCAAAAAGTGGATTCAATATTTACCACTGGTTGAGTTTGCCTACAATGCTTCTTACCAACAAAGCATATAGATGACCCCTTTCCAAGCATTGTATGGGCACGATTGTCGTACTCCTTTGAGCTTCTCGGATCCAACCTTGAGGGTTGAAGCTTCAAAGCAAATGCTGGAAGACATGGATGACCAAATCAAATCAATAAGATAAGATATCCAAGCCGGCAAGGATAGATAGAAGGCTTACGTGGACTTGAAACGGCAAGACAGATCCTTCATTGAAGGTGATATGGTCTTCATCCGCGTATGCCCTAAAAAGAGTTCACTGTCCTTGGGAGAATACAAGAAGATAAGTCCACTGTCCTTGGGAGAATACAAGAAGATAAGTCCAAGGTATTGCGGACCTTATAAGATCACTAAGTGCCTAGGACCCAATTCTTATAGAATACAGCTACCCGCAACCCTAAAAGTTCATAATGTATTCCACGTTAGCCTATTGAAAAAGTATCTACCAAATCCAAATCATGTACTTGATGATCAATAGTTGTAATGTCTAGCCAAGGAGTCCTCGAGCTATGGCCTGATAGAGTCCTAGATGTCAGGGAGAGGCATTTGAGGTCAAGGACCTTGAGAGAATACCTCGTCTAGTGGAAAGATTATCCCAAAGAGGATGCCACCTGGATGGATGAAGATACTCTTAACCAACAATACCCCCAGATCCTCTCGAGATGAGGACATCTCGATTCCTCTAAGGGAGAGAGGATGTAATGGGCCATATGAACCTTAAAAATGAAAAACTTTAATTATTTTAGTTCTTTTTTTCCCCCTCTCTCCCCGTCGACAGTCGTCGGGGGAGGAGAGAGGGAGTAGGGGTGGAAGATTTGGAAGGAGAAGCATACACCCTCCAAGTGGAGGGTGGCCATGCCAGCTGTTCCCTCCCCTGGCTTCTCCCCTCCCGAAGAGGCTAGCTCGCCATCCAACGGCACAACCCCCCCTATTTGATTGCGCCAACTCCCCCCCTGGGGCCTCATCCGCACGCCAACCCCCCTCCTCCATTAGCAATCAGGCGGGACCTCTGGGTTCTCCTCCTCTCCCTGCTGATAGTGCTGCTGGAACCTTTGACTAGTGATTCCTCTTCCCCCCCTCCCGTCAACTTCGCGTAGGCCATCTGGCCTTTGGTCCTGGTCTACCCCCCCTCCCCGTCTGCGGAAATGGGCCCTGGGCCCAACAAGCGATAGCCAACTCACCCCCGTGTTAGCTAGTGGTGGGGGGTGGAGGCAACGGCCTCCTTATGTCACCCCCCCTTCCTTTTAGATACAGTATTTGATTTCTTTGCTCAAGGAACTAATTCAAGGAAAACTCTTAAATGCTTCAGGTTGAAAACCTAGAGGGAGAGGCAGGAACAGTTACCTCCGACAGTCTGTCTGGCCCTAACCAAGGGGGTTGTTAGCTGCGCCGGGTATATGGACCTAGCCCGCTACGAGAGATCTCTCTGTGGGTACTGCTTGGAACGGGAGAATTCTTGGGTGCAAGGAGAGGCTCTGGTTGTAAATCCCTTGCCTCCGGATCCCATACAAGAGGCCAACGTGACTCGAGATGGGATCTTGAGGCCCGTGTACTAGTCTACGGGCGAAACTTGGAACAACGATCTTATAGATTGCTGGAATGGCCTTCGGGCATGAGGTTGGATGTAATCTAGAATTATGATAAATAAAGAATAGATGCTTGAGAAAAAGAACTTGCTTGACATTATTTTTGGGTCAGTGCCTAAGTTATGTGAAGGAACCCGTGATTAATTTGTTTAATTAAGGGAGCTGATTTTGCATGTTAAAACGTAATGTGTTAGGTAATTAGATAACTAAAGCAAACTGAGGAAAGTGCGGTGGATGTGACCCGTCCTACGAAAGGGTGGTCCCGGTTAGCTAGGAACTTTTCTCAAACGTTGAGATAATAAAGACCTAATCTGTGGATGTAGAATCTTTGGTTTATTCTATTTTAGGACAAAGGAATGGGTCTATGCTATTCGACACAAAGGTTGAGACTTTGCCGATAAGAAAGGAACCCTGACCTCAAGTCAATCCCAAGTGGGAACGGTTGGACTCTTCCGCTCGGGGCAGACTCGGGAAGACCTAGATCGCAAACCCTATGTCATTCCTTACGAGTGCTAGGCAGAGCCTTCTAGACCCTCCTCCTGATGGGCTGCTAAGACGTGTCCAATGGACAAACGGACACGTTACAGAATTGTTTTTACAAGAAGTAGATCTTAAGCTTGATGATTTGTTAGAGAATCAGACTACAGACAGATAAGGCTTAAAACAGAGTGTAGGCATTTTAAGAAAGTTGTTATTACACTAGTGAAAATGCATAGAAGGAGAGAAAGATTGCATGTATCAAGCTTGCCCACACTGTTATAGGCAAAATAGTTTATATAACTAGTAAGCCACCCACTTCTATGGCTAATCCTATGGTTGCACCTTTTGTTCCCATTGTTAGGGAAGATGTATTAGATGATTTGGTTAAAGGCATGTGGGAACTTTAGTTGAAGGTCACAAAATTGGATGAGAAAGGACAGGGAGGTAGCTGGTTTATGAAGCCCGTCGGGGTAGGTGATGTTGACGAAGGAGAGTCACTCAACTCATGGGCACTCAAATGGGATGAGAGAACAGTCACTCACCCCATAACTTGTATCAGTGAGTGAATATTGATGAAAACCCAAATCTCACACCCGGTTTAGAAATTGACAAGGGAATGGTCAAGGGAGTATGCTAGGGTGTACAATTGATGGTGCATCAGTGTGTCCAACCCGTCTCGCATAGGTGCAAGGAGGAAGGCCAGGGAGCCTTGTAGTGTAGTGCACAGAACAGAGTGACGTGTCCTGTGATGATGGCAAAGACCCATCCCATGGGTGCATAGGAAAACAGAAACGTACCTGACGCCAATTATTGTAATGTCTCTCAAGCCTCACCTCTCAATAATTGATTGAAGAAACACGAGTCACACTCAACCCACCCTCTATCCTCACTCTCTGTTGAAAGATACAAGAGGACAACCCGTTCCTGAAACCCATTGATGTAATCTTTACTGTCACTTGTGCAGAGGTTGTATGCCTTGTGCACATTTGATGGTGCAACTATGCATCCCGCCCTTTGCCAGCATATAGTGCAAGAAGGAAGGCCAGGGAGCCTTATGGTGCAATGCACAGGAACAAATCGTGCATTGTGCATTAAGAGACCCATCCTGTGCATCCAACACTCCAATCACACATCTCACCTCTCATTTGATTTGAAGGAAAAGACTGGTCACTTAGCCCACCCTCTGTCTCACACTCACTGATATATACAGAGGGCAGCCCATACTCATGTCCCCATCCTGTTAGGATGAAAGCTCGCATCACTCAAGGGGTTGGTGATAAATATTGTGTCGGCCGTTGTTGTCATCAGGATATTAAAGATGAGGCATACCCAAGGAGGCAGCCAACAAGTCTCATACTTCAATTATTTATAAGAAAGGTCACCTGTTAAGAAGGGCAGATAGACTGATATTACAGAGACATCGCACCAAGGGAGGTGGCTTCAACTTACTTGCTGGAAAGGTTCTGCTAGTGAGTCAGCTATCCTAAGCTGCAGGGTGTTATCACCTTTTCCACAGTCAGCTTCCCGCCCAAGGGTGTTTTCATCTTTTCTTGGAACAAGGCCTATTATGACAGGGAATTTCTTCCTTTTCTCCCATAACAACTTTTTTTGTTATTATTATTTTTCTTTTTTTTTCTTCACTAATAAAGAGAATGGCAGAAATACCATGTGTCATAACCAACCTCGCCACCGTGCTGAATCAGATGAGAAGAGAATAAGGTAGGGTTGAGAGGTATTTGTGAGGGGCTAGCAGAATGAGACCACCTCATGAGGAAGACCATAAGGGCTATCAGAAGCACAAGGAGAAGGACAGTGCAATGCCCAAAAGGGAGAGGGTAGGTCAACTATGATTGTCAAGATCCCCAAGGAGGGGAGTACTTCTTCAAACGATAGCCATTGATCAGAAAAGGATCATTAGAGGCATCAACAGTCTACACCTGAACAGAGCCATTAGGGTTGACAGCAAGTATCTTGTATGGGCCCATCCACCATTATTGAAGCTTGCTAGGAAACTTGCCAAATCTCAAATCATAGGCTAGGACAAGATCACCTTCTTTGAACTCCTTGTGGTTGATGAAACTTTCATGATAGGCATTGCGTCACGCTTGAGTGGTTTCCATACATTGTAGGGCCATCCACCAAATCTCATCCAAACATTCCAAGTGTAGGAGATGGCATTGCAATGACTCATCATCTCCCAAGCATTCTTTAACTGCCACTCACAAAGATGGCAATTTTAGCTCAACAGGGATGACATCTTACGTACCATACACTAGCTAAAAAGGGATCTGTCTTGTAGCTGCCTTATGGGAGGTTCTGTATGCCTAGAGGGCCTCTGTAAGTTGATCGTCCCAGTCACAACAACGTGCGGAAATCGTTCTTGTCAGGATCAAGCAGGGGAAACATAATATTAGTGAGTTTGCGAATCTCCTAATTGCTATTTTTTGAATACTAAAAAAGTGACACCCGGATAACATGCCCATAAGTTTCTCAAAACCATATGATCTGACCTATCATTGGAAAGCGCTTGAAAAATGGAATCTATTGAGCTATAGAGTGCTAGATTTGGAGTTATAGTATTCAAGTTATGACAAATCCAAAGATTTGACCATGTATCCTAAACTTATGGAAAATTTCCGTATTTCCCAATATGGTGTGAGGATGAGATTGGTGACTTCAACTTGGCCGTTGGCTCTAGGGTAGTAAGGAGTGGACTTGCGATGGTGGATCTTATACAGCTCCGTCAGCTCCTCCATGATTTTGTTAAGGAAATGAGTACCTCTATCACTTATTAGCTCGAGGGGACTGCCAAAACGGGTGATAATATTTTCATATATAAATAGGGCTACGCTGTTACCATCGTCCCGCTTCAGAGCTTTAGCTTCACATCACTTTGTAATATAATCCGTACACACTAAGATGTATCTATTCTGCTTCCGTCTGGTGGGTGGATCAATGGATCCCATGAAATCAATCCCCCACTTCTCGAACAGCTTTAGGGGAAAAATAGGTTGCAGTGGCATGGCACTTGTTTTGGTGGGTCTTCCCATTTGTTGACAAGCATCACATCTCTTACAGTAGTCATATGCATCCTTGTGGAGGGTAGGCCACCAATATCTTGCTAACAGAGCCTTCCTAGTTGTTGCTTCTCCTGCAAAGTGTCCACGACATGGTTCGTCATGGCATGCTTTTAATACTATGTCGATTTTGTCCCCTGCGACACATCTTCTCAACACTTCATCTTTACCTTTCTTGTACAATGCACTACCTAGCAAGGTGTAGGGTGTTGATTCTAACAGAAGCTTCTTTTTCTCACGACTTGAGATGCCAGGAGGATACTGTTAAGTTGCCAAGAGTTTGGCTATGTCTACATACCAGGGAGTAGCTGTTTCAACTAGAAACAAGGAAGCATCAAGAAGGTCTGGATCATCATGTTCCTCTTTTGTAGTTTGAGGGATCCGTGATAGATGATCGGCTAGGACATGAAAATGGCCAGGCTTAGTGACCACTTCAAAATCAAACTTTTGGAATAGGAGCAACCATCTCATCAGTCGTCCTTTGACATCTACTTTGTTCATCAGGAAGGACAGGGCTTCATGATCCACGTAGAACTTGAAATGCCTTGACAGTAGATAGTGTCAAAACTTCTCTAGTACAAACACAATTGCTTCATGATCCACGTAGAACTTGAAATGCCTTGACAGTAGATAGTGTCAAAACTTCTCTAGTACAAACACAATTGCTAAGCAGTCAAGCTCTATCACTGTGTAGTTCCACTCGCGGTCGGTTACTTTCTGACTTTGGAGCCCCAAGAGAAACACCAAGGAAAAGGGGATTCTACTGCAAGAAAATCTATATTGTAACATCAACAAGATTTTATTTCATTCCTTTGATAATCAAAACAAAAAAAAACAACAAATCTTCACGTAGCATCATAGTAGACATCTCTCACGGATTTGATAGAATCAACCATAATCTTTAATTTCTTCATAGAATCCATCAATAGAACAAAGGATATAAAAGAATACACCCATCTTTTTAATGAAAATCAGTCACATAGTATTCATCTTCAATGTCTTCATAGTTTTCTCTCTCAATCTCTCATATATAGTTACACGATTTTGATAGAATTGACTCTCTCTCTCTCTCTCAATAGTACATCATCTCCTCACTAAAATACTCAATAATGACTCTCAATAATCCTTCTTAGGTCGTGGATGCACCTTCCAAGAGGTATGTCTGATGCGAAGATGCACCAGAGCCACTATAGTGTCTCTTCATAGCTCACTACTGTCACTATCTCTCAAATCTTCTCTTCAGTCTTCAGCAACTGCTTCTTCCATTTTTTAAAGCTCTTTTGAACTTAGATTCATCCTTTCCAAAAGTTATAAAACTTTTTCAAAGTCACTCATACATTCTATAGAACACTTACAAAAGATCTACAGAATAGAACAGAACAGGAACAGAACAGATACAGAATAGATACAAAGCAGATATAGAGGCTCTACAGAAGGTTTACAGAGAGGGTTATAGAAGGTCATTAGAGAACATCAAATCCTCATAACTCATACTAAAACCACTCCAAACTATCAAAAACTATTCAATAAACCTTTAAAAGATTTCAACATTCATCAATCATCAATCCATGCTTCATACAGAAGAAAATCAGAACAAAACTGAGGCTATACAGAAGGTATCATAACCAATCACAACCTCAACAGAACCTATCAGATCATCACAGAGCTTCATATTTTCACTAAAAATCATCATGACCTTCCAAAACATAATCAATATCATCCAAAACACTCTCAAAAACTTCCATTATCAACCATACATCACTCTAAATCCATAAAAAATTAATCATTCAGACCTCAAAAACAACAAAAATCAGCCAAAATTTTAGTCTTTTTCCACTCTCAACATATCCCCACACTTAGAAATGAAGTGTCCTCACGACATAAGGAAAAGAGAAATAAAAGTTCACTAAAGAGCTTAATTTAATCTTCTTCAGTATCTTCAACAATCACTCCATCACGACCCCAACTTATCACCTGTATCTCTAGAAAAGAATACTACTAAAGGAAAACTTCTTTATTCATTAACACATTTGACAAACAATAAAAAGTCATGACAAATTTGTAAAGGATATAAGAGGTTCTTCAGCTTTCCATCGTAGGCTTGCCATCCACCATCACCATCAATAGTTGAAAAGAGAACTCTCGAACAAATTATTCAACCAACACGAACTCATCACATACAAATTATTACAACACACACACAAACACAACCATCTGAATGGCACCTCTAAAAAGAGAGATATATATCATTAAGAATCATCCAAAATACATTGCAAAGGCATCAATGAAGGTGATCCCTTTTGAAGGCTTGGTGATTACGAAAATGATCCATGGATAAGGACTCATCTACAAAGGATTTTGGAGGATTCTGAAAGAACTAAAGGAAGCATATCCGTTCTAGCAAAACAAGGTATCTGCTAGGTAGACAAAGGATATGAAAATATAGGACATCCAACTGTTGGGAATCAATGTTCACATTGACATTCATACAAAGCTTTGGAATGGCCTTTTGATCGTTATGGAAATGCCTATGCATATATGCTAGGTACCAAGCAAAATGGGATGTCAATCTCACTGACAGATCTAGAGATTGTGAATATTGTTGAGAAAAATGGAGGTAATTTTGGTATGCTTGACTAGCAGTTGTCCAGTCCCCTGGAATTAATGGCCAATTAATCTGTGGTCCCATGAGAGAATCAGTTGAGCTCCATCCTCTTCTTCTCGGAATCTGCTGATCAAATCCTTCGTACCCACTAACCAACTGAGGGGGTTGAGAAATAGAAGTGGCAAGAGATGGAAGTGGAATAAGTAAAAGGGGATGAAGAGATGGGTAGGAAAAATCATAAAATGAGGAATAAGCTAAAGAAGGAGTGGCTGAAAATTTAAGCAAATCGATTAGGAAAGGTGTCAATTGGTAAGCAGGAAAAGTAGAATGTATATGGATAGATGGAGAAGGGCATGGCGGAGAAGGGGAAAAGACTCGATCTTCAATGAAAGAACTATAGGTAAAGATTGAAATTTGTGGAAAACCCTGAGGTTGGAAAAGGAGAGGTAAGATAGCTGTTGAGTTGGATTTATAAAGGGAAAAATAAGCATCATAGCAATGGGCCATTTATTGATAGTACAATAAGCTAGGAACAGAGGGACCTAAAACAGATCGTCGATGGTAGGCATCAAAGAAGGATGAATCAAATGGATGGTTCTTGGAAAGATAAGGTAGGAGATCCACCCTCGGTTGGTTAGTGCTCTGCACATAAGTAGAAGCTGTATTCTGGCGTTGGTTCAAGACTACAAAATCAATCATTGAATGCCATGAAATGTTAGGGCAAGTAGCCACTTTAGAAGAATAGCACTGGAACATGTCATCTATCCTCAATTCTAAATAGTTGACATATAAGGCAGCTTGTAAAACCACATCCCCCACATACCAAGCCAAATCCACATCATCTGAAATTAACAGATCATCTTGTAGATACATATAAGACAGTAACATGGTATCCGTCATCACGGAATCTTCAAAGACCATACGGACAACTTTTGTCAGCAAATCAGAAGACCAAGCCCCACTTCAACCATCCTCTGGAAGAGGGAGATCCATTTTTGAGAGCTTAATATAGAAGGCCAACTTCTGCAACTGATAGTGAACAAAAAAGGAATGGTCCGGAGGAAGATACTCCTGAAAGTGCTCAAATGTAGACCATAATAAATCCATCATGGATTGCAATCTTTCCACTTTATCTTGAAACAATGGACATAATGTGGCCTGTCTCTGGGGAACTGTCAAGTCCTATTGAGATATAGAAGGAATCATAGGAACATTGAGAATTGGAGGAATGGACCGTGACTGCACCAGTTGGTCCTGCAATTGCTTAATCTGGGAAGCTTGGGATTCCAATGTATTATGAGCAGTCTACAAAGCTGAGAGTTTCGTATCTAAAAGATTCTTAAACTCTTGAGCTTCTTTGGATATTTTCTCTTTCTCTTCCAAAACTTTAGTGACTTCTGACTGAGCCTCTGCTAACTGAATTTTCAAAGAAGATATTTCTTCTCTCTGTGTCTCAATCATTTGGGTCTATTGCTCCATCTACTTTAACAAATCAGTAAGAGAATCTCTAGCAGAGGCTAACTTTGTGGTTACCTTATGCAACTAGTCTTTGGATTGCATCAATTCTTCATAGAAAGAAGCATATAACTGTTGAACATAAGTTGTCACTGAGAGTTCAATAGAACTCTGGATGTCATTACAAAGGAAAGGAATGGCATCTCCTGACACTAAACTGTTTAGCGAAGAAACTGATATTTCCAAAGAACCCTCTCGATGTGCCATGAATAAATTGTTGCATGTGAGATAGGCAGGAAGGTCACTTCCAAAGGTAGCAGGAACTGTTACTGAAGGAATGACTAGGGAAATTTTCTCTGCTACACGCTTCAAGTGCTTCCGTTGAATGACCAACGGAGGAGGGGAATCAAGATCCTCTATGTCAATGGATTCTGAATCTTCTGAAGGTGGATGGGGAGGTACTGGATCAGATGGAGGAGGAGGAAGCACACCCTTCTTAAGGCCTGAGTATATCAAGAAAGCATATAAATATGAACCATAGGTTACATTGGTAACATTCCCTCTAGTCACTTTGACAAAATGTTAGTCAATCTTCGTAAGAAGATAAGTACTCCAATCAATGGCAACCCCTTTTAACACCATCCTGGAAGCTGTGAAGAGCTCCTTGGATAAATAGTGGGATGGTGTCTTGGCAGGCATAAACCTATCTTGGAGAAATTGGCAGCTAGCTTTCAGAGAGGATTAGTGATCATTGAAAAAGACACTCCTGAAGTGTTAATCACCTTCTTCACATCTAGGACCTCTTTAGTCTGCTTCTGTGATAACTTGAGAATCTCGTCATTTGAGAATAATTGTCTGGATATAACAAAGGGTTCTCCTTTGTAGGGAAGAGATAAAGTCTTCTCTAACCCTCAAGGTGTCAAAACCATGGAAGTACCACGAATCAAGCCTGATTTCTTACTGTAGGACACAAGAAACTCATCACATAGGGCTGGATCATCTAGAATCAAAGGAAGTGAAGCAACCACAAAAGTTGCAAGGCCTACTTTCGCAATAGGCTCAAAAGTTAGTAGGGAAGAATAATCCCTACTGATCAATGGGACATACTGAACAGGAGGAGAAGCTTGAGGCGCCATTCAGATGGAATAAACACATACCACAAACACAGACAATCACAAAGAATGCCTGCAAAATAACAAAATAGCTATATATAAAAAATCGATCAAAATAAGCACACACAGACGTAACTAACCAACTAACCACCCCAAACAATCCACATCCTATAAAAAATTCGGCATGACCCCTACACATATGCGACTGAAAGCTTCATGCTATGCAATAAGCAGGCACCCAAGATCCCATATTAGGCAAAAAAGAAAACTACAGACCGTATCTGTAATCGTGTCACGCAATCAAATCATAATACCTCAAAAACCTAATTAGGACATAACCAGAACTTTGATAAACAATGTCAGCTTAAAGGGCTATGCATGCCCATTCTACGAAGTGTATTTATTAAAAATGAGAAAAAGTGCAATGAGAAGAATGATTTTAGTGAAGGGTTCATTTTAAGAAATTATTAACAATGGTTGAAATTTTATTAGGTTGTATATCTTAATAAGAAAACGGCGGTTCATTTTTAAATTGTTAGTTATAATTTAGTAATGTGAAACGGTGCTTTTAACGAAACCTGGACTGCGATCCCCAGACTCAAGTCTCTAAATGCATATTCATTAAATTAAAATTTTAATGTGTCTAAAGCGCTCTTCTTTTTCAGCGCGTGTATTTTTGTGGCGACTGTTCATTTTTATTAAAAATAAAAGTCTCTGAAGTGCATGTAGTGCGTGCAAAGTGAACGGCAGGTTGATTTTAAATTTTTAGAAAAATGTGTGTTTAACGCGAGTACACGTAAAAAAGTAAGTGAATAATGTTGATTAGTGTTTAGGTGAAATTATTATTAGTATTTTTAAATTATAATTTAGGTGTATTATTTTATTTTATTTTATTTTTTTCTTTTTAATATATTTTTTATTTTAAAATATTTCAAAATAAAATCAAATATATTAATGGATTTTTTTGTGATTTTTCTTAATTTAATTCTAATTTTTAAGGATTTTTAATGATTTTTTCTCGATTTTTAATAAATTTTAAAAGGATTTTAATTATTATTAATTTTTTGCAATTAATTTTCTATATTATAATCAGTAAGATCAGCCAAAAAATTACCCAGTTTTTAAGGTATTTTTAAATTAAATTTTTAATCTTTTTAAGTGTTTTTAGGTATTTTTAAGGTATTTCTCTGGGGTTTGTGGAAAATCAAAAGAGATACACGAGCCTTGTGTGAACAGTTGTGTGTGCTCGAGGATGGCGCAGTCCACCACACGGAGAAGACCAAACGCACGTCCTCGCGCGTGAACACTTAGTGGCCATGCTCGTACGCGCAGGCACACCTGGACGCCCGCACTGCGTGTGAAGAGGTGGGGGTAGAGTGGAATAGGGGCAGGAAAGGGGGCTAAAACGAGGGGAAACAGGGGTTAGTTGAGGTTAAAGAATTAAGTAATCTAAGTTAGGTTTGGTTAAGCAACATAGGTTAGTTTAGTGAATTAAGGTGATTAAGTGAATTAAGTTAATTAGGTTCATTAGGTTCATTAAGTAACCTAAGTTGATTAGGTTGATTAAGTAACCAAAGTGGATTAGGTTGATTAAGTGAGTTAGTTAAGTTAGGTTAGTTAGGAAAAGTTAATTAAGTTAGGTGAAGGAAGGAACTGAATGGAAAGAGAACTGAACCAGGAGGAGGAGGGGCAGTGGGCGGCGAGGCTACAGCGGCGAGAGAAAGGAGGGGAGGAGGAGGTTGAGGAGGACGCAGCGAGGCTACGACAGCAAGAGGAAGGAGGGGAGGAGTTTGAAGACGGCGCTGCACTGGCAGGGCGGCAAGTGCGGCGGCCGAGGCGGCTAAAGGGACGAGGACGAGGTGGTTCGACACGGGCGTGGCAACGCGAGTGCACGTAAAAAAGTGGGTGAATAAAGTTCATTTTAACAATTAATTGTGGTTAAGGGATGACAAAAAATAAATAAAGCACCAAAAATAGATACTTGGTAGGGGTGTGTATGCAAGAGATTGAGGGCGCACTGAGTAGTCCCAAATGCAAGGAATCCAACAAAAAAGAAAAAACCACTAATTGGAAAAAATAAAGTACCTTAGTTTTTTTAGTTTTTTTAATAAAAAATAAATATCAAAGCAATATTAGGGGGATCACATTTGGTTTAATTAACGTTGATTAGTGTTTGGGTGAAACTGTATTAGTATTTTTTAATTGTAATTTAGGTGTATTTTTATTTTTTATTTTTTTAATATTTTGGTATATTTTTTATTTTAAAATATTTTGCAAGCAATCAAATACATTAATGGAATTTTTTGTGTTTTTCTTAATTTAATTTTGATTTTTAGGAATTTTTAATGAATTTTCTTAATTCTTAATGAATTTTAAAAGAATTTTAAATATTATTTTTTTAAAAAATTAATTATCTATAATCAATAAAATCAACCAAAAAAGTACCCAATTTAGCAATAATTTTTTTAATAATTTTTTTATTTTTTAATTAAATTTTTATGAATTTTTAATATGTTTCACTGTTTTTAGGTATTTTTCTCGGATTTGTGGAAAATCAAAAGAGATACCCGGGCCTCGTGTGAACAGTTGTGTGTGCTCGGGGACGGCACGCTCCACCGCACGGAGAAGACCAAACGCACGTCCTCGTGCGTGAACACTCGGGTGGCTACGCCTACACACGTAGGCACACCTAGATGCCCGCACTGCATGTGAAGAGGCGGGGGTACACTGGGATAGGGGCAGAAAAGGGGACTAAAACGAGGGGAAACGGGGGTTAGTTGAGGTTAGTGAATTAAGTGATCTAAGTTAGGTTAGGTTAAGCAATGTAGGTTAGTTAAGTGAATTAAGGTGATTAAGTGAATTAAGTTAATTAAGTTGATTAGGTTCATTAGGTAACCTAAGTTGATTAGGTTGATTAAGTGAGTTAGTTAAGTTAGGTTAGTTAGAGAAAGCTAATTAAGTTAGGTGAAGGAAGGAATTGAATGGAAAGAGAACCGGACTAGGAGGAGGAGGGGCAGTGGGCGGCGGGGCTACGGCGGCGAGAGGAAGAAGGGGAGGAGGAGGTTGAGGAGGACGTAGCGGGGCATCGCGAAGGGAAGGAGGAGGTCGAAGAGGACGCGGCGGGGCTACGACGTCGAGAGGAAGGAGGGGAGGAGGAGGTTGAAGAGGGTACTGCACTGGCATGGCGGCAAGTGCGGCGAACGAGGTGGCTCGGCGCGGGCGTGGCAACGCGAGCGCACGTAAAAAAGTCAGTGAATAAAGTTCATTTTAACAATTAATTGTGGTTAAGGGATGACCAAAAATAAATAAAGCACCAAAAATAGATACCCAGTAGAGATGTGTATGCAAGAGACTGAGGGCGCACTGAGTAGTCCCAAATAATGCAATGAATCCAACAAAAAAGCAAAAACCACTGATTGGAAAAAATAAAGCACCTTAGTTTTTTTAGTTATTTTTAATAACAAAATAAATATCAAAGCAATATTAGGGGGATCACATTTGGTTTAATTAATGTTGATTAGTGTTTGGGTGAAATTGTTATTAGTATTTTTTAATTGTAATTTAGGTGTTTTTTTATTTTATATATATATATTAAATATTCCAAAAATAATCAAATACATTAATGGAATTTTTTTGTGATTTTTCTTAATTTAATTCTGATTTTTAGGAATTTTTAATGATTTTTTTTAAATTTTAATGAATTTTAAAAGGATTTAAATATTATTAATTTTTTGCAATTAATTCCCTATATTATAATCAGCAAGATCAGCCAAAAAATACGCAATTTAGCAAGGAAATTTTCAATAATTTTTTTAATTTTTTAATTGAATTTTTAATGTTTTTAAGTGTTTTAAGGTATTTTTCTCAGGTTTGTGGAAAATCAAAAGAGATACCCGGGCTTCGTGTGAACTGTTGTGTGTGCTCGCGGACGGCACACTCCACCGCACGGAGAAGACTAAACGCACGTGCTCCCGCGTGAACACTCGGTGGCCATGCCCGTACGCGTAGGCATATCTCGACACCCGCACTGCATGTGAAGAGGCGGGGGTAGAGTGGGATAGGGGCACGAAAGGGGGCTACAATGGGGGGAAACGGGGCTTAGTTGAGGTTAGTGAATTAAGTGATCTAAGTTAGGTTTGGTTAAGCAACGTAGGTTAGTTAAGTGAATTAAGGTGATTAAGTGAATTAAGTTAATTAGGTTGATTAGGTTCATAGAGTAACCTAAGTTGATTAGGTTGATTAAGTAATCTAAGTGGATTAGGTTGATTAAGTGAGTTAAGTTAGGTTAGTTACGGAAAGTTAATTAAGTTAGGTGAAGGAAGGAACTGAATGGAAAGAGAATTGAACTAGGAGGAGGAGGGGTAGTGGGGCGGCGGGGCTACGGCGGTGAGAGAAAGGAGGGGAGGAGGAGGTTGAGGAGGACACGGCGGGGCGTCGCGAAGGGAAGGAGGAGGTTAAAGAGGATGCGGCGAGGCTACGACGGCGAGAGAAAGGAGGGGAGGAGGTTGAAGAGGGTGCTACATTGGCAGGGCGGCAAGTATGGCGGCCGAGGCGGCTAAAGCGATGAGGACGAGGTGGCTCGACACGGGCATGGCAACGTGAGCGCATGTAAAAAAGTGGGTGAATAAAGTTCATTTTAAAATTTAATTGTGGTTAAGGAATGACCAAAAATAAATAAAGCATGAAAAATAGATACCTGGTAGGGGTGTGTATGTAAGAGACTTAGGGCGCATTGAGTAGTCCCAAATGCAAGGAATCCAACAAAAAAGCAAAAACCACTGACTAGAAAAAATAAAGCATCTTAGTTTTTTTTAAATAACAAAAAAATATCAAAGCAATATTAGGGGATAACATTTGGTTTAATTAATGTTGATTAGTGTTTGGGTGAAATTATTATTAGTATTTTTTAATTATAATTTAGGTGTGTTTTTTATTTAATATTTTATTTTATTTTTTCTTTTTCTTTTTTTTGGGTATATTTTTTATTTTAAAATATTCCAAAAGCAATCAAATATATTAATGGATTTTTTGTGATTTTTCTTAATTTAATTCTACTTTTTAGGGATTTTTAATGATTTTTTCTCAATTTTTAATGAATTTTAAAAGGATTTTAAATATCTTTACTTTTTTGTAATTAATTTTCTATATTATAATTAGCAAGATCAGCCAAAAAATTACCCGATTTAGCAAGGAATTTTTTCATATTTTTTTGTTTTTTAATTGAACTTTTATAAAATTTTAATGTTTTTAAGTGTTTTAAGGTATTTTTAAGGTATTTTTATCGAGTTTGTGGAAAATCAAAAGAGATACCCGGGCCTCGTGTGAACAGTTGTGTGTGCTCGGGGACGGCACGCTCCACCGCATGGAGAAGACCAAACGCATGTCCTCGCGCGTGAACACTCGGTGACCACGCCTGTACGCGTAGGTACACTTGGACGCCCGCACTACGTGTGAAGAGGTAGGGGTAGAGTGGGATAGGGGCAGGAAAGGGGGCTACAACGAGGGGAAAACTGGGGCTAGTTGAGGTTAGTGAATTAAGTGATCTAAGTTAGGTTAGGTTAAGCAACGTAGGTTAGTTAAGTGAATTAAGGTGATTAAGTGAACTAAGTTAATTAGGTTGATTAGGTTCATTAAGTAACCTGAGTTGATTAGGTTGATTAAGTAACCTAAGTGGATTAGGTTGATTAAGTGAGTTAGTTAAGTTAGGTTAGTTACGGAAAGTTAGCTAAGTTAGGTGAAGGAAGGAACTGAATGGAAAAAGAACCAAACCAAGAGGAGAAGGGGCAGTGGACGGCGGGGCTACGGTGGCGAGAGGAAGGAGGGGAGAAGGAGGTTGAGGGGGACGCGGCAAGACGTCGTGAAGGGGAGGAGGAGGTTGAAGAGGATGCGGCGAGGCTATGACGGCGAGAGGAAGGAGGGGAGGAGAAGGTTGAAGAGGGCACTGCACTGGCAAGGCGGCAAGTGCAGCGGCCGAGGCGGCTAAAGGGACGAGGACGAGGTGGCTCGGCACGGGTGTGGTAACGCGAGCACACGTAAAAAAGTGGGTGAATAAAGTTCATTTTAATAATTAATTTTGGTTAAGGGATGACAAAAAATAGATATCTAGTAGGGGTGTGTATGCAAGAGACCGAGGACGCACTGAGTAGTCCCAAATGCAACGAATCTAACAAAAAAGCAAAAACCACTGACTGGAAAAAGTAAAGCACCTTAGTTTTTTTAGTTTTTTTAGTTTTTTTAATAACAAAATAAATATCAAAGCAATATTAGGGAGATCACATTTGGCTTAATTAATGTTGATTAGTGTTTGGGTGAGATTGTTATTAGTATTTTTTAATTGTAATTTAAGGGTATTTTTTATTTTTTATTTTATTTTATTTATTATTTATTTTTTGGTATATTTTTTATTTTAAAATATTCCCAAAGCAATCAAATACATTAATGGACTTTTCTATTATTTTTCTTAATTTAATTTTGATTTTTAGGAATTTTTGATGATTTTTTCTCAATTTTTAATGAATTTTAAAAGGATTTTAAATATTATTAAATTTTTGTAATTAATTTTCTATATTATAATCAACAAGATCAGCCAAAAAATTGCCCGATTTAGCAAGGAAATTTTCCATATTTTTTTGTTTTTTAATTGAATTTTTACGAATTTTTAATGTTTTTAAGTGTTTTAAGGTATTTTTTCTCGGGTTTGTAGAAAATCAAAAGAGATACCCGAGCCTTGTGTGAATAGTTGTGTGTGCCCGGGGACGGCATGCTCCACCGCAGGGAGAAGACCAAACGCACGTTCTGCTTGTGAACACTCGGTGGCCATGCCCGTATACGCAAGCACACCTGGACGCCTGCACTGCGTGTGAAGAGGCAGGGGTAGAGTGGGATAGGGGCAGGAAAGGGGGCTAAAACGGGGGGAAACGGGGGTTAGTTGAGGTTAGTGAATTAAGTGATCTAAGTTAGGTTAGGTTAAGCAACGTAGGTTAGTTAAGTGAATTAAGATGATTAAGTGAATTAAGTTAATTAGGTTGATTAGGCTCATTAAGTAACCTAAGTTGATTAGGTTGATTAAGTAACCTAAGTGGATTAGGTTGATTAAGTGAGTTAGTTAAGTTAGGTTAGTTAGAGAAAGTTAATTAAGTTAGGTGAAGGAAGGAACTGAATGGAAAGAGAACCGAACCAGGAGGAGGAGGGGCAGTGGGCGGCGGGTCTACGTCGGCGAGAGGAAGGAGGGGAGGAAGAGGTTGAGGAGGACGCGGCGGGGCATCGCGAAGGGGAGGAGGAGGTTGAAGAGGATGCGGCGGGGCTATGACGGCGAGAGGAAGGAGGGGAGGAGGTTGAAGAGGGCACTGCACTGGCAGAGCGGCAAGTGCGGCGGCCGAGGTGGCTAAAGGGTCGAGGACGAGGTGGCTTGACACGGGCGTGGCGGCAAGAAGGTCGAAGGGACGAGGGCACTTCACGTGGAGGAGGCGAAGGACGAGGGGATGAGAAGGAGACAAGGCACGCGGGAGGGGAGGGAGGCAGGTCTTTTTTTGTATTTATTTTATTCTAAAATTTTTTTTCGAGTTTCTTTTTTTTTCTCTCTCTTTTTTGTCTTTGTTGTTTCTTTTTTTAAAAAAGTTAGTTAGTTTTTTTTTCTTTTTATTTTTTTATTTTTTAAAGTTATTTAAAGTTATTTGTTGTGGGGTTGTGTGTTGGGTTTTTTTTTTCCTTTTTTTGTTTTGTGTTTTTTTTGGTTTTTTTTTGTGTTGTTGTTGGCGTTTTTTTTTGTTCTTTAAATAATTAAATTTGGTTTGTTTATTAAAAGTGAGCACACCCCCGTCCCGCGCGCATGCGTGGGGCGGGAGTAAAAAAATTTGCACCGGGAGGATCAAACGGGACGGGGACGATGACACGCGAGGCACAGAGGCGACGGGGGCGTCCCGAGGCGCTGAAAATCAAAAACAGGCACATTCACGCACGACACGAGAGACGCGGCCACACAGAAAAAGAAAGAAAAATTAATAAAACCCAAACCATACATCGGATCGAAAATCGTAAAAAGAAAAAATATGCTACAAGACGAGGGGAAAATAATTAAAAAAAATGCGACAACTTCCGAGGCAAAATCAGGGTGTTCACATGGAAAAAACACAAAAAACAAACCCGAAAACACATACATGTATTAATATGAAAATTCGCTCGTCAGAACGAAGTGTGGAAAGAAGGAAAAATGTGCAAAATAACATGTCCAATGACCCTAGCATGGCAAAACACAGTTCCGATCAAGATAGGATGTGTTCACATGGGAAAAACCCCGAAAACAGACCCAAAAAGGGATTCGAAAATTAATAGGGGAAGAATCAAGTGCCGGAACAAAGTGTGATAAACAAGAAAAATGGTCAAGGGAAGGGGATTCATAGGGCTGGCACATCAAAACTCAGTTTGGGGAGAGTTAGGAGGGGTTCACAAGGGAAAAATGTGAAAAATATACATGAAAAGGTCCCAAAAATCTGCAAAAATTAATATCGGATGAACCGTGCATCAGAAGGACAAGGAGTAAAAACAAAAAATATCAAGGAAAAGGGGATTATCAGGGGGGTCATGTGGAATCACAGTTCCAAAGCAATAAAGGCACGTTCACATGGAAAATCGTCAAATCTACGAGAATTGCTTCAAAAATTAATGACTCAAGAACCAGCGATTGGAACAAGGGTTAGTAAAAAGGAAAAATGGGCAATTCAAAGGGACAAACAAGGCTATAAGGTTGGATGTGAGTCTCAGTGAACGTAGGATGCGTTCACATGGAAAAATCGCAAAACAAAGGATAAAGGCAAACGGACAAGGAACAGCCCCAAGGATAGGGTGAAATAGAACAGAGGAGTGGGAAAGGGACCCCATTAGAGCATAAAAAATTAATTTTCCGCATTTGGAGGTGAATAGATGTATTTTCATGATGAGATGCAGAACTGATGCGCAGGGACGCGTCCCCACACTTAAGACCTTACTGGGCAGGGGTAGATGCAATAACATAATCTAGGACTCGTCAGCCGACTGAACTCGGGCGTCCCCACACTTAAAACATCACATACACTTGCAAACAGAAAAGTAGAGTTAGAAACACTTGGCCCGTTTCGCGTATGGTCAAAGGAATCGTCAGTGCTACAAAAGGATTGGAGTCAGCTGCAGGAGAGGTACCATGGCTCGCTCCAGCGTTTAGCCAGCATGGCAAGGACCATATAGTAGCACCCACGGAGCTAACTGGTTGATGAAGCCCGTCGGGGGAGGTGTCATTGACGAAGGATGGTCACTCAACTCACTGGCACTCATATGGAATGAGAGAACAATCACTTGCTCCATAACTTACATCACTCAAGTTAATAATGATGAAACCCAGAGCTCACACCCGATTTAGGAATGGACAAGGGAATGGTGCAGAGGAAGTATGCTAGGGTGCCCAATTGATGGTGCATCAGTGCGTCCAACCCATCTGGCATAGGTGAAAGAAGGAAGGCTAGGGAGCCTTGCAGTGCAGTGTACAGAATAGAGTGACGTGTCATGTGCTGATGGCAGAGATCCATCCCGTGGGTTCAGAGGGAAACCGAAACATACCTGATTCCAATTGTCATAACGTCTCTCAATCCGCACCTCTCAATAATTGATTGAAGAAACACCAGTCACACTCAGCCCACCCTCTGTCTCACGCTCTGTTGAAAGATATAGAGGGTAGCCCATTCCTGAAACCCATTAATGTAATCCTCATTGTCACTTGTATAGAGCTTGTATGCCTTATGCGCATTTGATGGTGCAACTATGCATCCGGCCCTGTGCCAGCATACAGTGCAAGAAGGAAGGCTAGGGAGCCTTATGGTGTAGTACACAGAAACAGATCGTGCATTGTGCATTGAGAGGCCCATCCCATGCATGCAACACTCTGTTCACACATCTCACCTCTCATTTGATTTGAAGGGAACTGGTCACTTACCCCACCCTCTGTCTCACTTGCTGATAGATATAGAGGGCAGCCCATACTCACGTCCCCATCATGTTAGGATGAAAGCTCACATCACTCAAGGGGTTGGTGATGAAGATCATGTCGGCTGTTGTTGTCATCAGGATATTGAAGACGAGGCATACCCAGGGAGGCAGCCAACAAGTCTTGTACTTTAATGATTTGTAAGAAAAGTCATCTGTTAAGAAGGATACATTGACTGATATTGCAGAGACAACGCACCAAGGGAGGTGTCTTCAAATTACTTGCTAGAAGGGTTCTGCTAGTGAGTCAGCTATCCTAAACTGCGGGGTATTACCACCTTTTTCACAGTCAGCTTCTCGTCCGAGGGTGTTTCCACCTTTTCTTGGAATGAGGCATGTTATGACAGGAAATTTCTTACTTTTCTCCCATAACAGTTTTTTTTTGTATTTTCTTTCTCTTTTTATTTTTTTTATTTTTTTTCTTTTTTATTTTTTTTTCGTTAAGAAATAGAATGATAAAAATACCATGTGTCAGGACCATCCTCGCCACCGTTGTTGAATCAGACGAGAAGAGAACAAGGTCGGATTGAGAGGTATCTGTGAAGGGCTAATAGAACAAGACCGCCTCATGAGGAGAATCATAAGGGTTATCAGAAGCACGAAGAGAAGGACAGTGCGACGCCCAAAAGGGAGAGGGTAGGTCGACTGTGGTTATTAAGATCCCCAAGGAGGGAAGTACTTTTTCAGACAATAGCCATTAATTAGGAAAGGATCATCAGAGGCATCAACGGTCTGTACCTGAACAGAGCCATTGGGATTGACAGCAAGTACCTTGTATGGGCAAATCCACCGTTGTTGAAGTTTGCCAGGAAACTTGCCAAATCTGGAATCATAGGCTAGGATAAGATCACCTTCTTTGAACTCCTTGTGCTTGATGAAACTATCATGATAGGCCTTGCGTCGCGCTTAAGTGGTTTCCATGCACTGTAGGGCCATCCACCATATCTCATCCAAGCATTCCAAGTGCAGGAGGCGGCGTTGCAATGACTCATCATCTCCCAAGCGTTCTTTAACTGCCACTCACAAAGAGGGCAATTCCAGTTCAACAATGAAGACGGCTTCTGTACCATACACTAGCTGGAAAAGGGTCTGTCCTATAGCTGCCTTATGGGAAGGTTCTGTATGCCCGGAGAACCTCTATAAGTCGATCGTCCCAGACGCGACGATGTGCAGCAATCATTCTTGTCAGGATTGAGCAGAGGATATGATTGGCGACTTCAACTTGGCCGTTGGCTCTGGGATAGTAAGGAGTAGACTTGCGATGGCAGATCTTATACAGCTTTGTCAGCTCCTCCATGATTTTGTTAAGGAAATGAGTACCTATGTCACTTACCAGCTCGAGGGGACTGCCAAAATGGATGATAATATTCTCATACATGAATAGGGCTACACTATTACCATCGTCCCGCTTCACGGCTCTAGCTTCACACCACTTTGTGACATAATCCGTACATACTAGGATGTATATGTTCTGCCTCCGTCTGGTGGGTGGATCAATGGGACCCATAAAATCAATCCCCCACTTCTTGAACGGCTTTAGGGGAAGAATAGATTGTAGTGGCATGGCACATGTTTTGGTGGGTTTCCCCATTCGCTGACAAGCATCACATCTCTTGCAATAGTCATGTGCATCCTTGTGGAGGGTCGGCCACCAGTATCCTGCTAACAGAGCCTTTCTAGCTGTTGCTTTTCATGCGAAGTGTCCACCACATGGTTCATCATGGCGTACTTTCAATACTATGCCGATTTCATCCCCTGCAACACATCTTTGCAACACTTCATCTTTGCCTCTCTTGTACAGTGCACTGTCTAGCAAAGTGTAGGGGGCTGATTCTAACAGAAGCTTCTTCTTCTCATGGCTTGAGATGCCAGGAGGATACTGTTGAGTTACCAGGAGGTTAGCTATGTCTGCATACAAAGGAGTAACTATTTCAAGTAGAAATAAGGAAGCATCAGGAAGGTTTGGATCATCCTGTTCCTCTTTTGCAGTTTGAGGGATCCATGATAGATGATCAGCTAGGACATGGGAACGGCCAGGCTTAGTGACCACTTCAAAATCAAACTCCTAGAATAGGAGCACCCATCTCATCATTCGTCCTTTAAGATCTGCTTTATTCATCAAGAAGGACATGGCTTCATGATCCACGTAGAACTTGAAATGCGTTAATATCAGATAGTGTCAAAACTTCTCCAATGAAAACACCATTGCCAAGTACTCAAGCTCTGTCATTGTGTAGTTCCGTTCCGTATCAGTGACCTTCCGGCTTGCATAATATATCGGTTGATCTAATATAGAGGGGGCCTTTTGACATAGGACAGCACCTAGCCCTTCAACTAATGCATCTGTGTGCATATGAAATGCCTTCGTCCAGTCAGGAGGCTATAATATAGGTGCTTGGATAAGGCACTGTTTTAAGGTATTAAAGGCTTCTTCACAGTCATCAGTCCAAATGAAATCCGCATCTTTCCTTAGGAGCTTGTGCAGAGGGGCTGCCTTGGTTGCAAAATGTGCAATAAATCTTATGTAGTAGCCCACATGGCCAAGAAATCCTCGCAATTGCTTGAGGTTTGTTGGTGCTGTCAAGGTGTCAATCTTCTCAATCTTCACTGGGTCTGTTGGAATCCCTTGTGCAGAGACAATATGGCTCAAAAGAACTCCCGATGAGATGCCAAAGACACATTTGTCGGAGTTGAGAGAAATCCCATACTTTGGGCATATGTCAAAACATTTCTCTAGGTGTCCCCAGTGCTCACAGATTAAGCTATAGACACAAAAGTCATCAAGATATACCTCAATGAAATCATACAGATGATTCTAGAAGGCAGCCATCATTACTTGTTGGAAGGTGGCAGGAGCATTACAGAGTCCAAATGGCATCACTCTATAGGCATAGGTCCCCCATTCTGTGGTGAAGGTTGTTTTGGATTGGTCCTATTCTGCAATTTGGACTTTGTTATATCTGTTGAATCCATCCAAAAGGGAATACAGCTCATGGCCTGCCACTGTGTCCAATAGTTAGTCTGTAAAAGAGATAGGGAAATGATCCTTCTTTTTCTTCGAATTGAGCTTTCGAAAGTCTACACATATTCAAAGTTTCCGGTTCTTCTTGGTACTATCACAATGGGCGAAACCCATTCATTGTTAGCGACGGGATAAATGAACTCGGCTTCAAGAAGTTTCAATAATTCAGCCTTCACCAGAGTAGATTAATTAGGATTCATATGCCTTTGTCTTTGTAAAATATTACACGGCGCAGCGAACAGAATCTGAGAAAGAGATAGAGAGTACACAACAGATAAGAGGAGAATCAGTAAAATTCTTTAACTCCAAACAACTGATACAAAGATGGCTCTGTCCACCCGTGCGCTTCCACTGTATGAAGCTTAGATGGCGATCTAGACAGAAGATAGGTGAAGAGCTTAAGGCTAGCTGGAACAACAACTCTGACTGGGTGAAAGATGAGTGTCTGATGGCTGCGAAGGGGTTTAGCTTTTATAGCCCGCGAAGGTCGTTAGGTCGGCCTGCTGACCGACCTACCATATGAGCCTCCACTAGTCGGCCAGGGAATATTCCAGGGAAGGGTTTACCATATGCGAAGGGTTTACCATATGCGAAGGGTTTACCATCGGACCTACCATATGCGAAGGGTTTACCATCGGGCCGGGGGCGCTGCCCCTGGACCCCCGCTAGGGGGGCCGCTGGCCCCCCTGGGACCCCCTAGCCAGGGGCCGCTTCCGCGGCCCCCGGACCCCACAATAGGGGCCCCTTTTAACTCCCTTACCACGCAACTCAATGCAATGTGCCTCGAGTTGCTACCAGCTTAACCACTCCGTCTAACCCAAAGATTAGACCCACAACAGTCACCTTTTTTGCCATCTGGTCACATAGACCTCATCTGATATACAAGTCAGGACTCAACCAATGTCCGGGCTCACATTTGGCTTCTCCTCATAATGGGGGCCTTACAACTTTGAGCACCATGGATCATTGGTAGCACATAATGAGGGTGGGGCATTGATCATATCTAACACCCCCCCTCAATGTCCACCCATAGGTGAACTATCTCCTCGGCCCAATGCCGAGTCTCTGAAGATGAACTTGAAGCAGATCCTTCGTAAGTGCTTTGGTGAAGATATCTGCTCCATTCTCCTCTGTTGGACAGTAGACCAATTCCACTATCCCATCCTCCATCAAATCACGCACATAGTGATACTGGATCTCTATATGTTTGGTGCGTGCATGAAACACTGGATTTTTGGCAATGGCGATGCAACTCTGATTGTCACATCTCAGCACAGTTGGTTCTTCATCCTGCACTCCCATATGCCATAGAATCCTTCTCAACCATACGGCCTCACATGCAGCAAAACAAGCTGCCTTGTACTCTGCTTCGGTAGAAGACAATGCCACTGTTGGTTGCTTCTTACTAATCCAAGAGAAAATTCCTGAACCCAAAGAGAAACAATAACCAGAAACTGACTTCCTGGAATCAATGTCTCCTGCCCAATCTGAGTCACAGTTCCCCACAAGAGAGGTTCCGAAACTGTATGTGATACCATAGTCAAGAGTTTTCTTCAAGTATCTGAGCACCCGCATCCCAGCCTTCCAATGACTCTCATGAGGTTTGTTTGAGAACCTGCTCAAAACACCAACAGCAAAACTGATATCTGGTCTGGTGTTACACAAGTAGATCAGACTGCCGACCAACCTCCTATACCTCCCAATGTCTGCTAGTGCTGATGTATCCTCAACGGATAACTTTACATTCACCTCCATAGGTGTAGCTATCTCCTTGCACTCGGTCATGCCAAATGCCTTCAAGATCTCCCATGCATACTTCTTCTGAGAGATGAAGATCTTTCCTGGCTCTTGCCAGACTTCAATCCCCAAACAATAGTGCAGCAAGCCCAAGTCTGTCATTTCAAACTCAGAACTCAAAGCCTTTCGAGTTTGGTTGATCATATCTTCATAGTCACCTGTAATAAGAAGGTCGTCCACATATAGGACAATCACTACAGACTTTTTACCATCCCTGTAAACATACAAGTTAGCATCTGAGGCACATCTTTTGAAGTTTAGGTTTAAAAAGAACCTATCTATCCGCTGGTACCATGCTCTGGGGGCTTGTTTCAGCCCATACAATGCCTTCTTCAGTTTACACACTTTGTTCTCAAAATGGGGGGCCTCAAACCCTGGTGGCTGAGCCACGTACACCTCCTCCTTGAGGTCACCATTTAAGAACGCTGGCTTAACATCCATTTGGTACACTGGCCACTTCTTGTGGGCAGCCACTGCAAGTACTGTGCGAATAGTGGTCATTCTGGCAGTTGGGAAAAATGACTCTTGAAAATCAAACCCTTCAACTTGTGAAAATCCTTGGGCAACCAGTCTAGCTTTGTACTTTTCTAAGGTACCATCAGCCTTATACTTTACCTTTCAAATCCACTTGGTGCCAATAACCTTCCGCTTTGCTGGTCGATCCACTAGCTCCCAAGTGTCATTCTTCATTATGCTGTCATACTCCGCCTGCATAGCATCCTTCCATGATGGATCTGCAAGTGCTTCTTCTAAGTCAGTTGGCTCCTTTACTTCTCTCATAATCTCAACCATCAAGGCCATATTGACTATGTGAGCAGAAGCCCTCCTTTGCTCCTCTATTCTCTGAGACCTCCTTGGTCCGTCTGCCTTCTCCTCAACAGATGCAGGCATAGGATTATTGTGGTCATAGAGCTGCTTCACCCAGCGCGGCAATGGCTTTTCCGGTGGGGTGATGTCAGGTTGGTGAACTTTTTCCTCATCATCTGAAGATGATGCTTCCTCCTCCTTAAGGATAGGGATAGCTCTCGGGACAGGTTCACAGTGGACTACTTCTTCGCTTGATGATAAAGTGGAAGAACTTGCCTTCTCCTCCTCCACTGTATGCGGCTCCTCCTTGAACACCACATCACGGCTTGCGATGATCTTCTTTGCCTCTTGGTCATATAATTTGTAAGCCTTCTGCTCATCACTATAACCCAAGAAGATACATTTTCTGCTTTTTGGTTATAACTTGTTTCTCTTCTCATCTGGAACATGTGCATAACATTCACATCCAAAAATTCTGAAATGTGAAACAGATGGTTTCTTACCAGTGTAAGCCTCATGAGGTGTTTTTCCCTTGAGAGCCTTTGTATAGCTCCGATTTAGAATGTAGACTGCAGTATTAACAGCTTCAGCCCAAAAATGGTTAGGCAATCCCTTGCCCTTTAGCATGCATCTTGCTATCTCCACAATGGTGCGATTCCTGCGTTCCACAACACCGTTCTGCTGAGGTGTGTGAGGCGTCATCAATTGACGCTTGATCCCTTTGCTCTTGCAAAAGCCTTCAAACTCCTTTGAGTTGAACTCACCACCACCATCTATTCTAAATTTCTTCACACTTTTTCCTGTTTCATTCTCAACAAGTATTAGCCATTCTTTAAACTTACCAAAAGCTTGAGCCTTATCACGAAGGAAGTACACCCATATCTTCCTACTGTAGTCGTCGACAATCAACAAAAAATAAGAAGATCCCCCCAAGGCCTGTGTAGGCATCTTACCACACAAGTCAGCATGCACCAACTCTAGAGGAGCCTGTGCTCTATTCTTGCTTTCTTGTGGAAATGCCTTTCTCTGTTGCTTGCCCATCATACAAGCTTCACATGGTTCCTTCAATTCAGTTATTGTAGGTAGGTGAGCAACCATACCTTGCTTTTGCATCTCCTTCAATACTGCAAATCCAATGTGTCCAAACCTTTCATGCCAAAGCTTACTTGTGCCCACTCCAGCGGTGGCTGTAAGAGCACTTAGCTCATACAGGTTGTTCCTTCTTTCTCCTTTGCCAACAATTGTGCCAGCACTATCAATAATTTCTGCACCTGTCTTCTTGAACCTTACTTCATGACCAAGATCAGTTATGGCAGCAACTGATAAGAGATTTCTCCTGATTTCGGGAACATACAACACATTTGAAAGCTTTTTGACTTCACCATTTGCAGCAACAAAAGAAATAGTACCTGTGCCCGCAGCAGGGCATTTAGCATCATTTCCAACCGTCACAGTGATGGATTCTTGTAGAGGCTGCATAGAACTATATAGACCTTTCTTGTTGGTCATGTGACGGGAGGCCCCACTATCCAACACCAATGAGTCAGTGGTAGATTCTTCTTGCGCTGAGGAGCACACTTCCTCAATGGTCGCCATGAATAATTCCAACTCTGCTTCGGCCGTATTGGCTGTCTCTTTTCCTTTACTTTTAAGGGTACCATTCTTTTCATCTGCCTTCTTGACACGACAATCTGCAATTGCATGTCCTTTCTTCTTACAGTAGAAGCACTCTCCTTGAAACTTCTTCTTGCCGCCCTTCTTCTTTTTGTCACCATCATTTTTGGTGGAGGAAACACCTTTGCCTTTTGCATTGGCAGAGAATGCAGCATCTCCATTGTTGCTTCCTTCTCGGGCTTTCAGCCTCAACTCCTCCTCCATTAATAATGCACAAAACTCCTCAAAAGTCAAAGCTTGAGGTCTCACCTGAGTATTAAGGGCAGTTACTAGTCCATCAAACTTTTGTGGACAAATCCGAAGACACCTCCAAGCTAGCTCTTCGCTAGTCTTTTGTATCCCAGCGCCAGCCATCTGGTCGCGCAGATTCTTAATCCGAGTGATGAATGCTTCAACCGTCTCTCCTTCAGCAAACTTCTCCGCTGCTAGTTGATTCTCCAAGTTTTGAATCCTTGTTTGGTTTCGCGTTTCGTACTGACTCCTTAGTACATTCCAAGCCTCTGATGCTTTGGTTGTATGCTGAATCAGAGTCAAAACACTGTCAGAACAGCTTGTAACTAAGGCACACAATGCATCTGCATTCCTTCGTTTCCAAGCTCGTAGAAGATCTGCATTCGGAGGAATCATCACACTAGGATTTGATGGGTCGGGGGTAGGCTGTGGTTCTGCGTCAGTCCCCAGCACAGTCTCCAGAAGCTCAAAAGAATCAAGGATAGTTGTAATTTTGAACTTCCACAAGGTGTAGTTTGTACCATCTAACTTGCCTTCGCTGAAGGTTGGTGGACGAATCCTCAGTGTTTGAATAGCCGGTACAGCAGCACCACCTCCTGCACCGCTTCCTGATGCGCCAGAACTGCTTCCCGGAGTCGACATCGTTTCTCTTTGCTGTTGAAGCCTTTGCCTCTTGCACACTCTCCGATCTCTAGAGCCCCCTGGGCTCTGATACCATGTAAAATATTACACGGCGCAGCGAACAGAATCTGAGAAAGAGATAGAGAGTACACAACAGATAAGAGGAGAATCAGTAAAATTCTTTAACTCCAAACAACTGATACAAAGATGGCTCTGTCCACCCGTGCGCTTCCACTGTATGAAGCTTAGATGGCGATCTAGACAGAAGATAGGTGAAGAGCTTAAGGCTAGCTGGAACAACAACTCTGACTGGGTGAAAGATGAGTGTCTGATGGCTGCGAAGGGGTTTAGCTTTTATAGCCCGCGAAGGTCGTTAGGTCGGCCTGCTGACCGACCTACCATATGAGCCTCCACTAGTCGGCCAGGGAATATTCCAGGGAATATTCCCTTTACCATACCACGCAACTCAATGCAATGTGCCTCGAGTTGCTACCAGCTTAACCACTCCGTCTAACCCAAAGATTAGACCCACAACAGTCACCTTTTTTGCCATCCGGTCACATAGACCTCATCTGATATACAAGTCAGGACTCAACCAATGTCCGGGATCACATTTGGCTTCTCCTCATAATGGGGGCCTTACAACTTTGAGCACCATGGATCATTGGTAGCACATAATGAGGGTGGGGCATTGATCATATCTAACAGTCTTTGCCTTACAGGTTTGGCATGAGGCTCTAGGTCAATGTGATGTTGGCATACTATGGGATCAATCTCCTTTAGATCTTTATATGACCAAGCAAACACGTCTAAGTTCTCCTTTAGTAGATCTCGTAGTACTGCTAGTTCTTCTTTTGGAAGATCGAGGTCCACTTTCACGTGACGTTCAGTACTCTCAGTATCCAGGAATGTTACTTGTCTTTCACCTTCCACTTCACGGATGAACGTCCCACGGATTGCTTCTGGATAGAGGTCTGACTCTTTCAAGGAACTAGTGTCCTCGTCTGATGTTCCACTAGAACCAGTGTCCTCCTTTTGAACAAATGACTCATTTGTCTGTTGAGATTGCTGAAAGGGTATCAGAGCTTTGTTTGCTTTTTTGTGAGTGGTGATTTCTTCTGGACTGAATGATCAGGGCAACAGGAGCCACTGGTGAACTTAATTTTTATGCATTTGATCCATTGCTTATGCAAATTATACATACTTTGTGGTCCATTGGTCAACCTAAATGAAACCATGGTCATTCCATACAACACCTTGAGATCTTCAGCCTCTGAGGTTTCTGTAGGAACATCAACAAGATCATCCACTATCAGAGGATCTTCTTCAACTGCCCTTTCATAACCTGCTTCGTTTTCTTCCTCAACATTTTCATCCTCTTCCTCTGGAGGCTCTGTCTCTGCTTCTGTAGAGGCTATGTAGGAGAAGTGTTGGGGGTAAAGGCGCCTCTGCCTAGCCGCCCGTGTATTACTACACTGACAGTTGCCGCCACTGCACACTGCACCTGGTGGGCGCCCCTCACCGTCACCGTCAGTTTATTCTTTATTCTTTTAGTGATAGTTTGAATAAAGGAAGGCCCGATCACACATTGTGACTGTTGGAGTTCCCATTTCTAGTCTCTCCCTTTCTTGCTTTTGCTCTCCCGCCATAACTCTCGAGTCCAACCTTCGATCCGTCGCTCCCTTTCAACTGGTATCAGAGCCTTGCTTTACGACTCTTGAGCTTGGTTCGTGGCATTCTCAGCATCCCATCGACTCCCTACTTGCATTAGTCTCCTTCCCGGCAGCCATATCCGGCTCCTTCGAGCTCCCGTCACTCCCTGGCTTCTCGAGCACGTTCCCAACATTTTTGGGCACATTCAGGGTATTACATCAGAGGTATTTGATCATTTTCTTCAGGGTTTACTTCAGTTCTCAGGTCTCACAGACTGTATACAAGATTGGGGTAGCCACCATTGAAGCTCACTTGCTTCATATCTCACTTGCCTTTGAACAAGACTTGCTGGAGCTTGTTTGAGGCCTTCCTTGGCTTTAACTGGACCCCTTCGAAGCTTGGCCACCATTTTTCGCAGCCCCAGGACCAGCATTTACAGTTGGCAGAATCACGCAGCCCTCCCATATGTGTCTTCAGCATTGACAATCACAACAGTAGCTCTTCCCCTCCATTGGCACTTGGAAAGGCTCCATTTCGAGCACATGAACATGCTTTGATGCTTGGTTTTGATAGTTGATGTGTTGGCATAGCATTTGGACTGATTTAACACTATTTTGGGACTGTCATAACAGTCCACAGGCAGTTTATGACAGTGTTACACTGACATTTGATGCTACAGCTTGTTTGGCATTGTCATTTGATGCTCGGTTGGTCCCGTTTGATGCCCGGATGTTAGGGGAATGTATACCTATTGTTTGGCAAACATTTGGAGCTGATTTTGATGCTGAAATTCTCAGTTTTGAAAAGTAAATCACTACTGTACACAGTTGAGCTGAAGTCATTTTACTCATGTATACTTATGCTATGCTTTTTGGGCTATGTTTTGAGCATATATGGTGATGTATTGACACTTGGGGCTTGACATAGAGCTTGGTTTTGATTCGGGATCGTTGGTTGAGCTTGAGCTCACTTTGCAAAGCATTTGGATGCTCCGCCTTGGATGCACTTATGGCATGTATGTTTCTTATTTCTGATCGGTCTTGATATGCTTAGCCTATGCCATTACTACATACTAGTTACATTGTTTGGAACCTATTGCTACTAGAGCTCGGTCTTGGCTTGACCTTGGATTCTCGGAGCTTAATTGAGCTATTTATTGGCTTGCCACAGTTGTATCTTGGGATGTACTTGATGTCTTACATGCTTATGGATGCTACATACGGATGCTCTACCGCCTACATGTTCGGGATGTACTATTGATGTATTATCTTGGACTTATGTCATTGGCATTGTTTCTTGCCTTGGCTTGAGCTCTTGAGCTCGTACATACGGCTTTTGTGCCAGTGGGAGTACTCTTGAATGCTTATCAAACATTGAGCAAGTGGTACTTTTATGCATTAAGCTGTTACATGCTATTGAGCAGTTACAGACATTTGAGACTTTGGGACTTCTTACCTTTTGGGATGATACATCATATGTCTTGGTTCACTGTATGCTTATGAGCTAAGTCTCAGTTTTGGATCCGTATCTTTGTGAACTGACACCTACTTGTGTCAAGTTTTGGTAGTGGCAGGAATACTTTGCCCCGTTGCCTGGGGGGTGTCCCTACTCACTGGCAGATGTTTGTATGACATACTTGGGTGTTGGATTCATTCTTATCAACCGTCATATGCTTATGCTATGCCCGCATGATGCCGGCTTTGGTCTTGGCAGTATCTGATTGCCTTGGGATCTGATTTTGGCACTGTTAGCTCTCTTTTACTGAAATCTGAAATTTATTATAGCAAGCATATATGTATGGACTGACATGGATTTTTCATGCTGAAACACTCTGAAATGATGTACTTTCACTAGTACTTGGTGGGCAGCAGCTTTGGTTTCACTTTCTTCGCCATTTTTCCTCGATTTTGGTGATTGTTTTGTCATTTTCTGCAGTAAACAGCAAGCAGTTCTGAACTATCTACAGTCTTCCAACCTGCATTATGGCGAGTTCGTCCACCCACTGATCATGCTATTTTCAACATCACTAAGCTTGATGGTATGAATTACTCTTATTGGAAGAGCTAGATTTGGCAGGTGTTGGTGCAAAAATCACATATCAAACCTTTCAGGTTAAGCGGGTATCCGCCTACAACTATGCCAGATGAGGAATGGCTTGAGCTTGATGAGTTATGCAAGTCTACTATTGTATTGTCTCTCACAGAACAGGTTCACTATAATGTCTTTGAGGAAGAACAAAGTGTATGGCAGTTGTGGGAAAAGATAAAAAATCTCTATGACAAGAAAAGTCCAGTGAGTCAGATGTATTGGCTGAAGCAGCTTATGGATCTGCGCATGAAGGAGAATGTGACTATGATTGCTCACCTGAGCCAATTCCATGCTATACTCAAGAACTTGACTTCGCATGATATCACTTTTATAGAGGATGTCACTCCTCTTTTCTTACTTGGTACTCTTAATGAGTCATGGGATGTATTCCGCACTGCATTATGTGCCTCTACTGCTACCTTGAAATTATCTGATGTTGAGAGTGCTCTTCTACAGGAAGAGGTTAACCATAAGAATTTGGATGCCTCTCGTGCGTCTCATGCTATGACAGTTAGAGGCATGAATGATGGATATGGAAAGCATGGCAGTGGTAGTGGCCGTGGACAAGATTCTCAGAAATCTCGGTCCAAGTCTCGTGGGAAGTCTCGTAGCAAATCTCGTGGCAGGAATACAGATGTTACTTATCACCATTGTGGGAAAAAGGGCCATATTAGGCCACAATGCTAGGAATTGCACAATGAAAGGCGCAAAGATAAGGGGAAAGACAAAGTGCAGGATAAGTCTTCTGATCGCAGCATAGTACCCGCAAAGTCCAGTGTTAAAATTAAAGAGATCAATGCTATGCAGCCTGAGAATGTTGATGATGATGATTATATCCTAGCAGCTTCTTCTAGTGCTTCGCAGATGATAGAGATACACTCTATGTATGCACAGTGTTGGCTCTTGGACTCAGGTGTGTCCTTTCATGTGACACCTTACCAAGAGTGGTTTCATTCATACCGTATTGTTTCGGTTTTGTGCACTTTGGTGATGACAGCTCTCTTGATATTGTGGGCATTGGTGATGTTAGGTTGCAGCTTCCTTCTGGCAGCAGTTTTGTTATGCAGGATGTATGTCGTGTACTTGCTTTGACACGCAGTCTCATGTCAGCTGGACAGCTTGATAATGTAGGATATCATGTATGTTTTGGAGAATCTGCATGGAAGATCACTCTTGGCAAACTTGTGATTGTGAGAGGTGCCAAGGCTGGCAGTCTCTACCCCTTGATTGTATTAGCTTCTTCCCTTGATCATGTTTTGTCTGTGGGTTCTATCCCACATGTATCTCTTTGGCATGCCTGTTTGGGCCATATGTCTTTGAAGGGAATGAAAATGTTTTCTGGTTTGCAGTACTTACTGCCCCTTGATTATGCATGTTTTGATTCATGTGAGCATTGTCTTTATGGCAGGCAGACTAGGTCTACGCATAAGAAGTCTAGTAGGCCACACATGAGTGAGACCTTGGCATTGGTACATTCGGATGTCTGTGGGCCCAAGCCTTGTCAGTTTATGGGTGGTGCAAAGTATTTTGTTACGTTCATAGATGATTTTTCACGAAAAGTTTGGGCTTATCCCATTAAGTTGAAATCCGATGTCTTGGCTATGTTTCAAAGATGGCTTGCATTGGTTGAGAACCAGTTTGGGTATAGGCTAAAATGCCTAAGGACAGATAATGGGGGTGAGTATGTCTCATGTGCTTTTGAGCAGTTATGTGATGAAAGGGGTATTAAGCGTCAGTTGACCGCCCCCTACACCCCTCCCCTAGAATGGTTTGGCTGAGCGGATGAATAGAACCATCCAAGAGAGTGTATGCAGTATGCTTAGCCATGCAAGCCTACCACAGAGCTTTTGGGCTGAGGCAGTTAGTATAGCTGTGCATGCCATAAACAGATCACCCTCTAGTGGTTTGGATTTCCAGGTTGCAGAGGAGGTATGGACTAGAAAACCTCCCTCTTATGCGCATCTCTGTGTCTTTGGATATGAGGCATTTTGCCAAGTGCCCAGGGACAAGAGAAGTAAGCTCGATCCCAAGATTGTCAAATGCATTTTCCTTGGTTATGGGGATGCAGGTGAGATGGGTTATCATCTCTGGGATCCGCAGGCGTGGAAAGTCATCCGCAGTCATGATGTAGTCTTCCATGAAGACAAAATGCATAAGCAGCCTGAGAGAGTTGTTGAGATCCACAGGGTCATATTTCAGGAGGAGCCAAGAGCTCCCGCATAGCCAGTTGGATAGCCTACAACTGCAGCAGATGCTCATGGTCAGGGTGTTGGATAGGCAGCTGGGTAGGCAGCAGAGACTGCCATGAGACAGTCTACTAGAGACAGACATCCACCTGATAGATTTCAGCCCTCGATGCATTATGTCTTGGTTACAGATGCAGGAGAGCCTTTCACCTATGATGAGGCTATGCGCAAGGGTGACAGTCACTCTTGGGAGAGGGCTATGCTGTCTGAGATAGACTCCCTGTATAAGAATGACACTTGGGATTTGGTTTTCTTGCCTACGGGCAAGAAGGCTTTGCCATACAAGTGGGTGTACAAGCTAAAAAGTACCCCTAGACACCCCAAGCCGGCATACAAGGCTAGATTGGTAGCAAAGGGTTTTAAGCAGGAGCATGGTGTGGACTTTGACGAGGTCTTTTCTCCTATGGTTAAGATGACCACCCTGCACTTAGTCTTGGCTTTGGTTGCTCAGCTTGACTTGGATTTATACCGGATGGATATCAAGACGGCTTTCTTACATGGGGACTTGCATGATGAGATTTATATGGAGCAGCCTAAGGGCTTTACAGAACCTGGCAGGCAGCACCTAGTGTGTAAATCGAAGAAAAGTTTTTATGGCTTGAAACAGGCACCTAGGGAGTGGTATCATAAGTTTGATGCCTTTATGCAGTCGCAGGGCTACAACCGAAGTGCTATGGATCCGTGCCTTTACACAAAGAAAGCCCGTGATGGTTCTTTATTGATTTTGGTACTCTATGTGGATGATATGCTGATAGCAAGAAAAGCTCATGATGAGCTAGATGCTCTTAAGGCTCAGCTCAAGAAGAGCTTTGAGATGAAAGATCTGGGATAGGCCACTCACATACTTGGTATGCGCATTAGATGCGACAGGCATCAGGGACTCCTCTACTTGTCATAGAGGAAGTACATTCATAAATTCCTTGAGCGCTTCCCCATGCAAGACATAAAGCCTATTGGCTGTCAATTGCCTTCTTATGTGAAGGTATCAAAGGCTGATTGTTCGCAGACAGATGAGCAGAGGGTCAAGATGGCCAAGATTCCCTATGCATCTGCAGTGGGCAGTCTTATGTATGCCATGATAGCCACTCATCCAGATATTGCCTTTGCAGTTGGTGTTGTGGCACGTTATATGGCTACACCCGACAAGAAGCATTGGGATGCCATGAAGGGTATCATGAGGTACCTGAAGGGAACTTCAAATATATGCATATGCTATGGCAGCCAGGATACAGGAGTCGTGGGGTACATTGACCTTGATTATGTAGGATATGCAGATAGTAGGAAGTCCACTTCCGGCTATGTATTCACCTATGCTGGAGGTGCTGTTTCTTGGATGTCCAGGGTACAGAAATGCACGGCCCTTTCTACTACAAAGGTTGAGTATGTTGCAGCCACTGAGGCTTGCAAGGAGGCCATTTGGTTGGGTTGTTTAGTTGCTGACCTTGGTATTGATGCTATCTCTACACTGCATTCGGATTCTATGAGTGCTATTCAGTTAGCCAAGAATCCGGTCTTCTATGCAAAGACGAAACACATTGAGGTGAGGTATCACTTCATACGTGGGGTCGTTGAGGACAAGTCTGTTGATCTTGTCAAGATCTCGACTAACTAGAATCCTGGAGATCTGCTCACAAAAAGTCTTTCTACAGAGCACTTTGCCTTCCTCAGGAGGTTGATGGGCATGGGATGAGATGATGTCTTTCCTCATCCCGTTGTACATGTGTACATGTTGTATTATATTTTTTCTTTTTCTTTTTGAAAGGGAGCGACGGATTGAAGGTTGGACTCAAGAGCTATGGCGGGAGAGCAAGAGCAAGAGCAAGAAAGGGAGAGACTAGAAATGGGAACTCCAATATTCACAATGTGTGACTGGGCCTTCCTTTATTCAAACTGTCACTAAAAGAATAAAGAATAAAGTGAGGTGACGGGGGCCCGCCACCTGCAGTGTGCAGTGGCGGTGACTGTCAGTGTAGTAATACATGGGTGACTAGGTAGAGGCACCTTTACCCCCAACAACCTTCCACTTAAAGGCGAATCTGCCCCAGTGAGGAGTGAAAAGATAACGAAAAAAGACAGTACAACATGTACACATGTATAACAGGATGAGGAAAGACATCATCTCATTCCACGTCCATCAACCTCCTGAGGAAGGAAAAGCACTCTGTAGAGAGGCTTCTCATGAGCAGATCTGCAGGATTCTGGTCAGTCGAGATCTTGACAAGATCAATAGACTTGTCCTCAACGACCCCACATATGAAGTGATACCTCACCTCAATGTGTTTCGTCTTCGCATGGAAGACCGGATTCTTGGCTAACTGAATAGCACTCATAAAATCCGAATGCAATGTAGGGATAGCATCAATACCAAGGTCAGCAACTAAACAACCCAACCAAATGGCCTCCTTGCAAGCCTTAGTGGCTGCAACATACTCGGTCTCTGTAGTAGAAAGGGCCATGCATTTCTATACCCTGGACATCCAAGAAACAGCACCTCCAGCCTAGGTGTTTACATAGCCGGAAGTGGACTTCCTACTATATGCATGTCCTACATAATCAGAGTCAGTGTACCCCACAACTCCTATATCCTGGCTGCCATAGCATATGCACATATCTGCAGTGCCCTTCAGGTACCTCATGATACCCTTCACGGCATCCCAATGCTTCTTGCCAGGTGTAGCCATATAGCGTGCCACAACACCAATTGCAAAGGCAATATCTGTACAAGTGGCTATCATGGCATACATAAGACTGCCCACTGCGGATGCATAGGGAATCTTGGCCATCTCGGCCTTCTACTCTTTTATGTGTGGACAATCAGCCTGCGATATCTTCACATAAGAAGGCAATGGACAGCCAATAGGCTTTACGTCCGATATACGGAAGTGCTCAAGGACTTTATGAATGTACTCTCTCTGTGACAAGTAGAGGAGTCCCTGATGCCTATCGTGTCTAATGTGCATACCAAGTATGTGAGCAGCCTATCCTAGATCTTTCATCTCAAAGCTCTTCTTGGGCTGAACCTTAAGAGCATTTAGCTCATCATGAGCTTTCCCTGCTATCAGCATATCATCCACATAGAGTATCAAAATCAATAAAGAACCATTACGGGCTTTCTTCACGTAAAGACATGGATCCATAGCACTCCGACTGTAGCCATGTGACTGCATAAAGGCATCAAACTTATGATACCACTCCTTAGGTGAATATTTCAAGCCATAAAGACTTTTCTTCAATTTGCACACTAGGTGCTGCCTGCCAGGTTCTACAAATCCCTTAGGCTACTCCATATAAATCTCATCATGCAAGTCCCCATGTAAGAAAGCCGTCTTGACATCCATCTGGTATAAATCCAAGTCAAGCTGAGCAGCCAAAGCCAAGACTATGCGCAGGGTGGTCATCTTAACCACAGGAGAAAAGACATCGTCAAAGTCCACACCATGCTCCTACTTAAAACCCTTTGCTAACAACCTAGCCTTGTATGCTGGCTTGGGGTGTCCAGGGGTACTTTTTAGCTTGTACACCCACTTGCATGGCAAAGCCTTCTTGCCCGTAGGCAAGGAAACCAAATCCCAAGTGTCATTCTTATGCAGGGAGTCCATCTCAAACTGCATAGCCCTCTCCCAGGAATGACTGTCACCCCTGCGCATATTCTCATCATAAGTGAAAGGCTCTCCTGCATCTGTAACCAAGACATAATGCATTGAGGGTTGAAATCTATCTGGTGGACGTTTGTCTCTAGTAGACCGTCTCATGGCAGGCTCTACTGCCTGCCCAGCTGCCTGTCCAACGCCCTGACCATGAGCATCTACTGCAGCTGTAGGTTGTCCAACTGGCTGTGCGGGAACTCTCGGCTCCTCCTGAAATATGACCTTGCAGATCTCAACAACTCTCTCAGGCTGCCTATGCATCTTGTCTTCATGGAACATCATGACTGCAGATGACTTTCCACGCCTGCGGATCCCAAAGATGGTAACTGTAAAGTTCTAAATCTCCTTCCTCGTGTGAACTACCCCTTATAGGAAAGGGGGATAATGATGAGGTAAATTTTATTAAATTTTTGACGATAAATACAAAATTTTTTTCCTTATCCCCCCCCACAACAGTCGTGCTGGAGGGGGAGGGGAATAGTAAGGTTTCAGAAGCTCCTCGGTGGGAGCTCACAAGTGTAGAGTGCCATGCCTCTCGCCACGTCGAAAGGAAGGATCCCCCTTCCCTCCCCTATTTAAACCCTGCGTTGCGCCGCCAAGGGGAGGGGGGATCGAAATTCAAGAGAGGAGAAGGATAAGGCTCTGTGAGGGAAGTCGTCCAACTGACCGCCGCCAAGGGGGGAGGAGACAAGGGCTGGCCGCCGTGTAGTCAGAGGAGGTCGCCACCAGTTGTTGGAGTGGAGGGAAGGAGTCGAACGTGCCACCTCATTGCTGTGTTGTGGATGAGGTTGGGCTGCCGTGCAGCCAAGGGGAGTCGCCGCCAAGCTGAAAGGGAGAGGAGGATTCTGCACGCCGCCACGCTGCTCAAGGGAGCCATCTCCCTCCACGTGGTGCCATGAAGGCCCCTACTCTTTTTCCCATAAGCTTCTAAGAAGCTTCTTAGAAGCTTCTAAGGGTCTTCTCCAAGCCCCCCTTCTTGTGGCTTGGGGATTTCACCCCCGTGTCCTAAAATCCCTCCAAGACCCCCTTCTTATGCCTTTTGGAAACACAATTTCCCCCCCCCCCCCTCCCCCGGGTTTTAGAATTCCCTTAAGCCCCTTCCTTATGGGCTTTGAAACCCTTTTTATTACCCCCATGCTTTAATGCTTACTTAGCCCCCTTTTCCTTGGCTTCAAGATCACCCTCACCCTCTGTGTTTTATAAACCTTTAGCCTTTTTTTTTTCTTGGGTGTTGGAACCCCCGTATCTAAACCCTTAAGCCCTTTTCCCCTGGGTGTTGGAACCCCTGTGTCTAAACCCTTAAGCCCTTTCCGTGACATATTGAAAACCCCTCGTGTTTAAAGCTCATAAGGCCTTTTCCTCCTTAGCCTTCCCATGCTTCCCGTGGGCTTTGAAAACCCCGTGCTTTAACCATCTATAAGCCTTTTTTTTAGGCTTTATAAGTCCCTTTTCCCCCCAAAAGTACTAAGGCCTTAAAAGGTATTATTACCCCCTCCTCATGGTTAAACCCCTTAGCCGTTCCTTGCCCTTTTCAAAATTACCCTTGGGACTTTGGTTTTTTTCCCCCCCACTCAAAAAAGAGAAGAAGAGTGTTGAAGTGCAAGGGAGCGACGGTGGAATTCCAAAGAGGAGTTGTAAAACTACTTTCACATCCAAAAGGCTACAATTGCGATGCCTCCGAAGAAAGTCCAAGGCACAGCCGTGGGAGGGTCGTCTCCCAGCATTCATGTGGATATCTCACCCCAAACCCAGGTTTTCCTTCTTAATTTTTATTTGATATTATTGTAACTCAAACATGCAAGGTTAATTATTAGAAATAGGATATATTTTTGTCCTAGATGCTCATGACGAAGGAACTTAGTCGTTATTACTTTAATGAAACATGCAAAATTAAGAAAGTATAAACACATTTCTAGCAAATAGCTTATGCATTGAAATGAATTATAAGACTAGATTATTATCCATTAAAATAGTATACTTCGGTTAAGCCTAGAAGTATAAACAGCATCTCGCACTATTAACCCATATCGCAATGAATCATCATGGAAAATGCAAAGCATGAAACAACTTTTACGATGCATAGACTTTATGAAATTATCATTGCCAACTGCATAAATTAGTGTCACAATTCTATAGAAAAAGAATTTGTATCCTTTTTCATTAATTTGTCTATATAATGATTTATTCAATTTATTTCCTTTGCACTAATTAGATATAAAGAAAAGTGCATTGGAGTTGGCCACTGATGAGTGGTCACAGGTTATGGTGGACCCACACGGTGGGTTAGAGAAAAGATAGTTCACACTTCCACCTATATGACCCGATTGGGCGCCTGTGACTAGAACTCACGCATATCAGGGTTAGACTCGCACACAGAAAGGATTGATGCCTTGAAGTGTGGGCTAGATCCACCAGAACAGACAGTTACAATCAACAAGATGGCATGATCATGAAATGCTTGTATAATGTGCATGTGTGGGCTGAAAGCTTGAAATGCACATCTCGTTGCATAGGAAAGTCACATGAAGATTCGAATACCATTTTTGCGATGTACACAGAAAAAGCTTTCATATGACACCCATATTGGGGGGGGTCCCTAAATTTTAGGAGATCCCTAAATTTTAGGAGGTCCCTAAAATTTAGGAGCCTCGAATTAGCCTAAAAATGCTAGTCCTAAAAAATAGGGATGTCATTCTAAAAATAGTAAGTTCTGTACTCTGACTGTGCTTACTAAATTTGGTTGTTTCTATTCTTGACAGTATTCAACCCAAAAAGGAAGGCCATAGAGAAGAGACAAGTGTCAAGACACTTGTCACACAAGTTTCCAAGTGTCCCACCACTTGTCACATCTCATGACATGTGGCTGGACACTTGTCTTGTGCTACTCCACTTTCCCCTTTTGTACTAGCTCTCCCCTCTCCTATAAATAAGAGCTCGTTTTTCTTCATTCAACATCATTTTTCTTTGCTGTAAACTCATGAACATCACCCACAGATAGCCAGAAACTGGCCCCATCCATCCCCATCATCATCCCCCACTTCTCCATTATCAAATTTCTCCATATTCCCTCTTCTATCACTGTTTTTTTTTTACAAGACAGCAAGCCTGTAAATTCATTACAGCACCTCCTTCTCGAGCTCTTTCTTCCATTTTAGCTACAAGAAGTAAGCCCTATCCATGTACTGCTGATCAACGATGGAGAAAGGCTGAATTTCCCTTTTTCTTCTCTCATATTGTAAAGAAATCAGTTCTTATCATTGCATAATAGATAATGCATGTGTGTTTGTACATCTTTGCATGATCTTGTGAGAGTGAGAATTACTTCTTCTCACTCTCAGGTTGATTGTAACTGAGCTCTTCCCTAAGGGACTTGGGTTGAGCAGAAATACATTCCTTCGGGGGGGGGGGGGGGGGGTTGCCCATCTTCAACCCTCAATTTTGTCTCCATTACTTTTACATTTTCATGGCTGTAATTTTGTGAGCAATTTTCATTTTTAGCTTTAAGTGTTCATTCTCTTTTATATTAAATCTCAAAAACAAGCGAATATCATAATTGTTAAGCATACTACGTTGTTCGAGGCGTTTACAGTGGTATCAGAGCTTTGGCTCGGTCCTCACCCCCAACACTGGTAGTGCTTACAACTATAAGTTTGTTTGTTTTCAGCCCTTGCATTGAGTGCTTGAGCATATTTTTTTTCTTTAGTCTCAATGGATCAATCGAGTGCTATCCTTTAAGCCATTCAAAGTCTTAGAGAGGAGAATCAGCAAATTCGTGAGCAACTTCTCAAACTAGAAAAAGTTGAGAATCCCAAAGAATTCAAGGAAAGAAGCCCATCTACTTCAAGAAGACAAAGCCATACCAATGAAAGGAGCCGATCAAGAAGTCCAACTACTTCTAAGAGGCAGTCCCATTCTACTTCAAGACAAAGAAAGAGATCGTGTCGAAGCTCATCCTCTTCTTCAAAGTCATCTGGCGCCTATTCTGATGGATCCTCTTCTAGTAATGAAGAGTCACACCCTTCTCGTGGAAGACCTCATCATCGTCAAAGGCGTCGACATTCTTCACCCTCGTCTCCATCTTCATCCCCATCAAGTACTTCATCATCTTCAACCTCAAGATCCGAGCATGGACGAGGCATAAGAAGAAGAAGAAGACTAAGTCACTATCTCAACTTGAAAAGAAGATCAAGTTCAGTATGTATGATGGTTCCCGAAATCCTGATCTTCTTCTAAAGTTTATTCATCAATTTCAAATTTTGTATGGTCGTGACAAGTATAAAGAAAAAGAAAAGATTAAGTTTGCAGCTTTACATTTAACCGACTTAGTCCATACTTGGTGGACGGGGTTGGAATATGATCATGCTGCCCCAAAATCATGGAGGTCCTTTGTTCGCCTGATACAAAGCCAATTTCTTCCTGTTCGTTTCAAAAGAGAAGTTGCAAGGTAAGCAAGCACTATTCTTGATAGATCTTGGGGCGAATGAAAATATCATTTCCTTGCAATTAGCTAAAGAGCTTGGATTAAAGAACGAAGAGATGGACACTCCGGCAGAAGTTCGCCAAGCTTTAAATGCTGATGAAGGTGACACAGTGAAGACTGTGATACCCTACATTGGCAAGCTCAAGTTTCAAATTCAAGGCTACAGTGATGAAGATACCTTCTGTATCGGAGACCTTGATGGTTGCGATGTGATTCTTGGCATGCCCTGGAATCATAGAGTAGATTCAACCATCTTCTCTCAAAAAAAGAAGGTAGAACTCACCAACAAAGGCAAGAAGTACGAGATCCAAGCTGGAGTTTCTGGAGACACCATACCTATGGTAAGCCATATGCAAGTCTCTAGAGCAATTAAGGATTGTGTTCAATGTTGTCTGCTTTATGTCACTGATGTAAAAGATAATATGAATGCTGAAAACCAAGAGCAACTTCAGCTCTTGGAAAAGTATAAAGATTGTTTTTTGGAAGATCTTCCTTATCAGCTTCCCCCAAAAAGGCCAGAAGACCATCATATTGATATTATCCCGGGCAGTTCTTCTCCTAATATAGCACCATACCGTGTGAGCCATCCTCAACAAGAAGAAATCAGAAAGCAAGTCGAAGACCTACTCAACCGTGGGCTAATTAGGCCAAGTAGCTCACCATTTTGTTCACCGGTTCTTCTTGTTCAAAAGAAAGATGGCACATTCAGGATGTGCATTGATTATCGAGCCCTCAACAAAATCACCGTGAAGAATCGGTTTCCTATTCCTAGAATTGACGACATTTTGGATCGTCTAGGAGGCTCAAAGGTTTTCAGCCGCATTGATCTAAAGAGTGGTTATCATCAAATTAGGATAATACCACAAGATGTACACAAAACTGCTTTCCGCACTTCATACGGTCTTTATGAATTCTTGGTGGTTCCTTTCGGATTAACCAATGCACCAGCCACCTTTAATCGAATGATGGAGTGCATCTTTAGAGAGCATCGACAATATGTCGGTACTTTCTTTGATGATATTCTTGTCTTTAGCAAGAATGAAGAGGAGCATCATCAACACTTGGAAATTGTTCTACAATTACTACAACAAAATCAACTCTTGGTAAATGGTAAAAAGAGTGAATTTTTCATGCATAAAATAAATTACCTTGGGCATGTCATCTCTTTTGAAGGGATTCAGATGGATCCTGAAAAGATCAGGATAATCTAAGAATGGCCTCATCTTCGTGATGTACATAAGGTGCGATCGTTTCTTGGCTTATGTTCTTATTACCGCCGCTTCATCAAGCATTTTGCACATATGGCTTCTCCACTTCATGACCTTACAAAGAAGAAGATCTCTTTCCAATGGAAGGAAAAAGAGAAGGCAGCCTTCACAAGGTTGAAAACAGCTCTTACTTCTGGACCTGTTCTTATCATTCCAGATCTGGTAAAACCATTTGTGCTGGAAGCAGATGCTTGCGGTGATTGTATTGGTGCAGTGCTAAATCAAGAAGGCCATGCCGTAGCCTTTGAAAGCCGCCGTCTAAATGATGTGGAGAAAAGGTATGACATTTATGAAAAGGAGCTCTTAGTAGTGGTTCATGCTTTAAAGATATGGAAACATTATCTTTTAGGCAATGAATTCCTTATTAAAACCGATCATCAAAGCTTGAAGTATTTCAAGACTCAAAAGCATTTGCAGGAGAAACATCCAAGATGGGAAAATTTCTTGTCTATGTTTCATTTTCAAATTATGTACACTCCAGGGAAACAAAATGTAGTTGCTGATGCACTTTCTAGAGTGCCTCGCATTGCAACTATTACAGTGGCTCATCATGAAGATTTTCAAACGATGAAGAATACTTATGATGAAGATACTGATTTTGCAGCAATTTGGTTAAATTTACAGCAAGGAGATTCTCATCCAGATTATTCCATCAAAGACGGTTACCTTCTCATGAACAATCGCCTTTGTGTCACTCTTCCTGTTCGACAAAATGTGCTTAAAGAAAGTCATGAACCCCCTTATGCAGGGCATAGAGGGAGGGCAGCCACTCTAAGTGCAATTGAGCGCTACTTTTATTGGCCAACATTACGAAAAGATACACATAACTTCATTGAGGCTTGTCTGGTATGCCAAAAATCCAAATATGATAGGCAGAAGATTCCAGGATTGTTACAACCTCTTCCAGTGCCCAAAGATCCATGGGAATCTATCACAATGGATTTCATCTCAGGTATTCCAAGAACACCTCAAGGTCATGATATGATTTGGGTCATAATTGATAGATTCAGCAAACAATCACATTTTATTCCATGTCATAAAACATTGAAATCCGCACAAGCTGCAAGACTTTTCATTCAGCATATCTTTAGATTACATGGTATGCCTTCTGAGATCATTTCAGATAGAGACTCCAAATTCACAAGTAACTTTTGGCGTGCTTTATTTGAGAATTTGGGAACCACTTTAAAGTTCTCCTCATCTTTTCATCCTCAAACTGACGGCCAAACAGAGGTGATGAATCTCACTCTTTTGGATATGTTGAAAGCTTATGTTAGTGAACATAAGTCACAATGGGAGAAATATCTTCCATTATTGGAGTTTGCTTACAACAATACAATGCACTCATCCACAGGGAAAGCTCCAAATGAAATAGTACAGGGTAAAGTGATTCCTCCTCCAATTATTCGCACTAAAGATAAGATTTTTGCTGCTGATGAGTTTGCTTCAGATTTAAAAACAACAATGGATCAAGTTCGAGCCACTATCAAAGTTGCGCAAGAGCGACAAAAGAAGCAAGCAGATAAACGAAGAAGACCTTTGGCTTTTGAAAAAGGTCAATATGTCTTGCTAAAGTTTGATAAAAGCAGGCTCAAATAAGATTCTGGTCAAAATTCATCTTTTCCAAAGCTCTCCAGTAGATACTTTGGACCCTTCAAAGTGATTGAGAAAATAAATGAAGTTTCTTATCGACTTGAGCCTCCTACTCATTGGAAAATACACAATGCTTTTCATGTAAGATTGCTAAAACCTTACATAGGACCAGAACCAAAGGAACCCATTACTAAAGATCCCCCAGAAGTTGAAGAAACAGAGCAACTCTTGGAACCTGAAAAGATTTTGTTTCTCAAGGATCGAACCACGAGAAGTGGCCTTGTGACACGAAAATTCTTACTAAAATTCAAGAATCTACCCACAACAGATGCACAGTGGGTAGATGAAAAATTCATGAAGGATTACCCAAATATTCTACAGCAATATCAAGAAGCTTTTCAGCTGAGGACAGCTAAATAAAAGCCATAGGGCTGTCACAATTCTATAGAAACAGAATTTGTATCCTTTTTCATTAATTTGTCTATATAATGATTTATTCAATTTATTTCCTTTGCACTAATTAGATATAAAGAAAAATGCATTGGAGCTGGCCACTGATGAGTGGTCACAGGTTATGGTGGACCCACACGGTGGGTTAGAGAAAAGATAGTTCACACTTCCACCTATATGACCCGATTGGGCGCCTGTGACTAGAACTCACGCATATCAGGGTTAGACTCGCACACAGAAAGGATTGATGCCTTGAAGTGTGGGCTAGATCCACCAGAACAGACAGTTACAATCAACAAGATGGCATGATCATGAAATGCTTGTATAATGTGCATGTGTGGGCTGAAAGCTTGAAATGCACATATCTTTGCATAGGAAAGTCACATGAAGATTCGAATACCATTTTTGCGATGTACACAGAAAAAGCTTTCATATGACACCCATATTGGGGGGGGTCCCTAAATTTTAGGAGATCCCTAAATTTTAGGAGGTCCCTAAAATTTAGGAGCCTCGAATTAGCCTAAAAATGCTAGTCCTAAAAAATAGGGATATCATTCTAAAAATAGTAAGTTCTGTACTCTGACTGTGCTTACTAAATTTGGTTGTTTCTATTCTTGACAGTATTCAACCCAAAAAGGAAGGCCATAGAGAAGAGACAAGTGTCAAGACACTTGTCACACAAGTTTCCAAGTGTCCCACCACTTGTCACATCTCATGACATGTGGCTGGACACTTGTCTTGTGCTACTCCACTTTCCCCTTTTGTACTAGCTCTCCCCTCTCCTATAAATAAGAGCTCGTTTTTCTTCATTCAACATCATTTTTCTTTGCTGTAAACTCATGAACAGCACCCACAGATAGCCAGAAACTGGCCCCATCCATCCCCATCATCATCCCCCACTTCTCCATTATCAAATTCCTCCATATTCCCTCTTCTATCACTGTTTTTTTTAACAAGACAGCAAGCCTGTAAATTCATTACAGCACCTCCTTCTCGAGCTCTTTCTTCCATTTTAGCTACAAGAAGTAAGCCCTATCCATGTACTGCTGATCAACGATGGAGAAAGGCTGAATTTCCCTTTTTCTTCTCTCATATTGTAAAGAAATCAGTTCTTATCATTGCATAATAGATAATGCATGTGTGTTTGTACATCTTTGCATGATCTTGTGAGAGTGAGAATTACTTCTTCTCACTCTCAGGTTGATTGTAACCGAGCTCTTCCCTAAGGGACTTGGGTTGAGCAGAAATACATTCCTTCGGGGGGGGGTTGCCCATCTTCAACCCTCAATTTTGTCTCCATTACTTTTACATTTTCATGGCTGTAATTTTGTGAGCAATTTTCATTTTTAGCTTTAAGTGTTCATTCTCTTTTATATTAAATCTCGAAAACAAGTGAATATCATAATTGTTAAGCATACTACGTTGTTCGGGGCGTTTACAATTAGCAAGAAAAAGGTTGCTTATTTAGCATGAATTTTGTTCACAAGGAAAAGGGAAGACTAGTTGAACCTATGCCTGACCTAAAACTGACAAGTTAGGGTTGAAAAATCAATTTACGCATAGTCAACGAATCATGTGAAAGTAATCTCAAAATTATCTTCTAGAGTTAACCAAATTGATATAAACTTAAAACACCTATGCTGCAAAATACTCGTTGGGAATGAGTTAAATTTCAAGAAATGTCTATACCTTAAATACTTGCCCACATTCACTGAATGTAGGGACAGTGAATTGTAATCGTAAAAAGAACAAGGGTTAGTCCCTGAGAATCTTACAAAGATGAAACTAGGAAACCCTAGGTCTAACGAAGTCAGCTTAAGGAACTTGAAATAGATTGTTTCGTGACTTCATAGTCACATAGTTTGATGCAACACTTGCGCAACAAGTGCAGAGTCATATGATCTTGTGACTGGATCACAAGGGAATGGCCAAGTTCTCGCAATGAAGTTGGCATGTCCTTACGCAAGTTATCTTGCGAGAGGATGAATAATCATCCTAATTTAGTATCCTTCTTGAGTAAGGAAGATTGTTTGGAAACTAATGACCAACCGATAAACTTAAGGTTTGACCAAGTCAGGTTAATAGGGTATGACTTAACCCAGGATATAAGAGATTTTGCCAAGTTGCAAGTTATCTCGAATCGAGTGCTGGACGCATTCGAAAGGAAGGGTTCATTCCTTAGCAGTTTGCCAACAACAAAAACGATCAATGGAAATGTTTGTGCTTGCTATAGATTTTAGAGCACTGTTTGGCCTTGTTTGATCAATGAGTTAAAAGATAAAATGGATAACTATACTTCAGATTGAAGTCCTGAAGGGAGAGGCAGCTTCAGTTACCCCCGACTGCCTGCCTAACCCTAACCAAGGGGGTTGTTGATCGCGCCGAGAACATGGACCGAACCCGCCGCGAGAGGTCTCTCTGTTGAGCGCTACTTGGAGCAAGAGGATGCTTGGCTGCCAGGGGGCTCTGGCCGTAAATCCCTCACCTTCGGGTCCTGCACAAGAGGCTAACGTGATTGGGGATTAGATCGAGGCCCGCATACTAGTCTACGGGTGGAAACTTGGATTAGTGATCCCTGTGGATTGCTGGATAGCCTTCGGGCGGAATGTGGATAAGCCTACAGACTGGACTCTTTGTATTTCAAGATAAATATAATAACCTGTTAATAAGGAACTTGTCTGATATTATTTTTCTATGTCAAGTGATAAAATTACATGAAGGAACCAGTGCCTAACGGGTTAATTAAAGAAGCTGGTTGTTACATGTCCAACTAATGTGTTAGGTAATTAAACAACTAAAACAACCCGAGGAAAGTGCGTAGGATGGGCCATAGGTCCGTCCTACGGATGGATGGTCCCGGTTGGCCAGGAAATTTTTTCAAATCACGATGGACATCAGGAGGATCGTCAAAGAACACGAACAACAAAAGCGTTGACCTAGAGTTATGATTAAACGCGATTTACACTGTTTTAGGGGAATGGAATGGGACTATGCCTTATGGGGCAGAGAGGTTGAGCTTTGCATCCCTCTCGTTTTCCATTCTCCTTGAACCAAGTGCAGCGTAAATCCGCTTCGGACCTGGCGTTTCTGCGTAAAGTAATTCGCTTGGGTCCGACGCTAGTTGCTGTTAGGAAAGGACCAACCAAGAAAACCCTAATTCAGGTCGATCCTAAGTAAGAACAGCCGAAATACTTTTGCTACGTGGCAGAGGCAGAAAGCCCTAGATCGCAAACCCCGTAACATTCCATGGGAGTGCCGGGCGAAGCTTTCTAGACATCCTTTCCGATGGACTGCTAAGACATGTCTTGGATGATACTAGTGGACCCATCTTGCCTGCATCCCCATAACCAAGGAAAATGCATTTGACACTTTTGGGATCCAGCTTACTTCTCTTGTCCCTATCAAGAATCACGTGGTGGAGGGACTTGCTCAAGATGCTACGCCGAACACACACAGAATGCATAAGGAGAAGCTCACTCAAGAGACAAGAAGAGAGATGGAGGCCAAAACGTTTTCTTGCTGGTTTCTTCTTCTTTTTCCACACACTTTACAATGTACACAAAGTATAGATAAGATACAACATAAAGGAAAGTGGCCTACTAAGTCAAACAATGCATAACTGACTATACTAGTCGACTGGCACTATAACTATGCCAGCTGTAAATAGGTGTAACAACCTGAATATAATAAGTAATGATTCAGTGGCCATGTGAGAGTCATAATGACCACCAACGTGCTAAGTGTAGATGTGTGGACCCATCTAACCAGGCGGTCCATCATCAATGTCTACATGTGTTGAGCTTGTCATCTCAATACTCCCCCTCAAGCTCAAGTGCATCTCTGCAACTCCAAGTAAGCTTTGAAACTTTTGAAGCTTCTCTGTACCCAATGCCTTCGTGAAGATGTCAGCTATCTGATCCTGTGTGCTGACATACACCAAGTCAATTTCACCTACTACTACTTTCTCTCTCACAAAGTGGTAGTGTACCTCAATATGTTTTGTCCTGGCATGGAACACAGGGTTCCTAGCCAACTGTATATTGCTCATGTTGTCACAATAAATGACAACTGCATCTTCCACCTGCACATCTAAATTAGCCAATAACTTTTATAGCCATACTACCTCACATGTTGCAACAGCAGCACCTCTATACTCAGTCTCTGTACTCGACAAAGCAATTGTAGATTGCTTTTTGCTGCTCCAAGCAACTGCTGCACTACCAAGAGAGAACATGTATCCGCTGGTAGATCTTCTATCAGACATACTACTAGCCCAATCTACATCTGTATATCCAAACACCTGTACATCTGTACCTGCCTCATAGAAAATTCCATAATGTAATGTGGACTTCACATATCTCAATATGCGTCTGACTGCATCCAAATGTGGCTTTCTAGGTACTTGCATAAACTGACTCACAAGACCAACATCATAGCTCAATTCTGGCCTTGTAATGGTCATGTAGATCAAACTCCCCACTATCCTCCTAAACATAGTAGGGTATTCTATCTCATCTCCAACATCAGCACTCAACTTTACATTCTGCTCCAACGGGACTGAAAGTGGTTTACATGCTGTCATACCATACTTGGACAACATATCCAAGCCATACTCTCTTTGGGACAACCATATACCATCATCACATCTAATCACCTCAATGCCAAGGAAGTACGTTAGCTCACCTAAATCCTTCATCTCAAACTTCTTCTTCAAAAAGTCCTTGACTTCAGCAATCCCACTATCACTATCACCTGTAATAATCAAGTCATCCACATAGATGACTATGATGACCAAACCTGCATCTCCCTTTCTCATATAAAGTGAGTGATCAGCATCAGAAACATAAAAGCCAATATTGACAAGGTACTCTCTGATCTTGTCAAACCATACTCTAGGTGCTTGCTTGAGCCCATAGAGCGCCTTCTTCAACCTGCACACATACGTGGGATGCTCTAAATCTTCATAACCTGCTGGCTGATCCATGTACACTTCTTCCTGCAAATCACCATGCAAGAAGGCATTCTTCACATCCATTTGCTACAACCTCCAACCTTTGGCTGCTGCCAAAGCAATCACACATCTGATAGTTGCCATCCTAGCAACTGAACTGAAGGTTTCATCATAATCTATGCCATATGTCTGGGCATAGCCTTTTGCAACCAGCCTAGCTTTGTACCTACTAATAGAACCATTTGCATTGTGCTTAATCTTATAAACCCACTTACATCCAATAGCTTTATTTCCCTTCGGCAATGATACTAGATCCCAAGTCTTATTGGCCTCTAATGCAGCCATCTCCTCATCCATTGCTGCATCACAATGAGTATGACCAATAGCATCCTCAAAAAAAGTGGGCTCAACATCCTCAACTAGTTTCACCATATAAGCATAATGGTGAGCTGCATAACCTTCAAAACCAAATCTTTTAACAAGGTATCTGACCCTGCTAGATCTGCGTACCACCGGTTCACTCAATGGAGCCTTTACATTACTATGAGCTCTCTGTACACCTAGCGTCCTAACAGAAGGAATGCCAAGCTCATCATCCAAGCTCTCTGAGCCACTGGAGTCTCCATCAAGAACTGCATCAATGCCATCTGACACTTTATTCTTTCCTTTGTCTTTACCTGTAGTGCTACTAGATGCACTTGAAGATGTAGAGCTACTCCTTAGTCTCCCAGACCAAGGACTACCAAATGATGTCTCTGGTCCACTCCGTGATTCTTGCTTTTCAACCTGCATATGAGTGTCATGATCATCATCATCATCCAATGCATCACCACTAAATACATACCAACTGCTCATTTAATCAAAGATGACATCCCTGCTCACTCTAAACTTGCATGTGACAGGGTTATAACAACGATACCCTTTTTGCTCTAAAGAGTATCCAATAAAGACATATTTTTCTGCCTTTGGATCAAGCTTCTTCCGTAGCTCATCTGGCATATGAACATATGCAACATAGCCAAATACCTTCAAGTGCGATACATCAGGCTTCTTGCCAGTAAAACATTCTTCAGGAGTCATCCCATGAACTGCAGTTGTAGGAGTTCTGTTCATAATATAAACAGCAGTATGAACAGCCTCAGACAAAAAATGCTTAGGCATATTCTTTTCAGCCATCAAGGCGTGTGCAACTTCTGCAATATGTATGTTTTTCCTTTCTGCAACCCCATTTTGCTGTGGGGTATACCTGCATGTGAACTGTCTTTTTATTCCATGAGACCTCAGAAATTCACTAAACTCATTCGAGAGGTACTCTCCCCCTCCATCTGACCTCAAGCACTTTACTTTCAAGCATGTTTCTCTTTCAACTGCAGCCTTGAAAGTTCTAAAGTGCTCAAACACTTCACTCTTTTCCTTCATAAAATATACCCACAGATTTCTAGAACAATCATCAATGAATGTGACAAAGTATGAACTGCCTCCAAGAGATACATTTTGTGTAGGTCCCCAAATGTATGTATGCACAACATCAAGGATTATTTTGCTTACATCTCTATCATGTGAAAAGGGTTGTCTTGCCTGCTTACCAAACTGACATACTTCACATACCTTATGAAATTCTGCAACTCTAAATGTAGGTAAACCTATAACAAACCCTTTGGACTGCATTAATTTCAGCCTTTATACATTTGCATGTCCAATGCGTTTGTGTCAAATTTCAATATCTACAACAATACCTTTTCCTTTAGCATACATAGTAGCATTCATAGTAGAAATTCCAACATCTAGAGTAAACATACGTCCAACTCTACTTCCCTTTGCAACTAACTTGCACTTGTCATTGAAGTCTTTTACAAAGCAGCCCTTTGCATTAAATCTGACTTACAGCTCTTGCTCTACCATCTGACCGACTGACACCAAGTTCTTTGTAATAGATGGCACATGTAAAATATCTGAAAGACTCTTTGTCTTACCATCATACAAGGGAAACTTTTCCAATGTGTGAAATTGGGTGGCATGAATCATCATCCGTATACACATAACCTGCATTTTGCAAATCTTGCATCTCTCCAAACCATTCTACATGGTTGGTCATATGATTGGATACACCTGAATCAATATACCAAACATCATCATGTGTTCCCTTTCCTGTAATAGCATTCAGCATATGCTGCATAACAAACAGACATTTATTTTTGTCTTCATTTTGTCGTGAAGATGATGCATAGTTTCCTTGCTGCAACTTACCACTGCGAATATCATCTTTCTTAACATAACATTGGGCTACAATATGACCTATTTTTCCACAGTAGTGACATACAATACCAGAGTTGTTAGAACCTCTGTTCTGCCATCCACCTCTTCCTCTAAAGCTCCCCCTGTCTCTAAAGTTACCACAACCTCCTGAAACCTGTATATCGCCAAATTTCTGATTCAATCTATTTTGTCAGTTGTCACTACCACGTCCTGTACCATGGCCTCTTGAAGAGAACCTGCCACGTCCCCTTCCTGAAGTGGAGTAGAAAGCTTGGACCTATTCACCTCGGATGGCCAAAATAGCAATGGGAGAGCCTGAAGGAGTGATATGCAGAATACACAGCGCTCTTCACGCACATAAAATCTCACTACAATATGAGATTTTTGCTCTGCCCTGCTTCTGGTGCCTCCACAGGCACTGTCCAAGAGAAAGAGTTGAAGAATGGGAAAGCTTCTTACCCATGGCTTGCTTGCTCGAACCTTGCTTCTTCTCCTTCACTTCAGCCTTCAAAATCAGCCTCTCTTAGTGGCGCGGCTCTGATACCATGTCAAGAATCGCGTGATGGGGGGACTTGCTCAAGATGCTGTGCCAAACACACACAGAATACACAAGGAGAAGCTCACTCAAGAGACAAGAAGAGAGATGGAGACCAAAACGTTTTCTTGTTGGTTTCTTCTTCTTCTTCCACACACTTTACAATGTACACAAAGTATAGATAAGATACAACATAAAGAAAAGTGGCATACTAGGTCAAACAATGCATAACCGACTACACTAGTTAACTGACGCTATAACTATGCCAGCTGTAAATAGGTGTAACAACCTGAATATAATAAGTAATGAGTCAGTGGCCATGTGAGTCATAATGACCACCGATATGCTAAGTGTAGACGTGTGGATCCATCTAACCAGACGGTCCATCATCAATGTCTACATGTGTTGAGCTTGTCATCTCAACAGTCCCTGGATACATGGCAAAATGCCTCACATCCAAAGACACGGAGATGCGCATAAGAGGGGGATTTTCCAATCCATACCTCCTCTACAACCTGGAAATCCAAACCACTAGAAGATGATTTGTTTATCATATGCACAGCTGTACTAACTGCCTCAGTCTAAAAGCTCTGTAGATTCCTGCATGACTAAGCATACTGCGTACACGCTCCTGGATGGTTCTATTCATCTGCTCAATCAAACCATTCTGTGGGGGGGTGTAGGGGGTGATCAACTGATGCTTAATACCCTTCTCATCACATAATTGCTCAAAAGCACGTGAGACATACTCACCCCCATTATCTGTTCTTAGGCATTTTAGCCTATACCCAGGCTGGTTCTCAACCAATGCAAGCCATCTCTGAAACACAGCCAAGACATCAGATTTTAGCTTAATGGGATAAGCCCAAAATTTTCGTGAAAAATTATCTATGAATGTAATAAAATACTTTGAACCACACATAGACTGACAAGGCATGGGCCCACAGACATCAGAATGTACCAATGCCAAGGGCTCACTCGTGCGTGGCCTACCACACTTCTTATGCGTAGATCTAGTCTGCTTGCCATAAAGACAATGCTCACATGAATCAAAACATGCATAATCAAGGGGTGGTAAGTATTGCAAACCAGAAAGCATTTTCATTCCCTTCAAAGACATATGGCCCAAAGGGGCCTGCCAAAGAGATACATGTGGGATAGAATCTATAGACAAAATATGATCAAGGAAACAAGATGATACAATTAAGGGGTAGAGACTACCAGCCTTGGCACCTCTCGCAATCACAAGTCTGCCACGAGCAATCTTCCAATGCATGATGATGTAGACATAGTCGAATTGATGTGGATAGCAAGATGGTCATTTAACAAGCTATACGAAAGCTCCATGAGGTGCACATATAGTAAACACATGCTATTTCAACCTCAAATAGTAGTTACTATAATATACTAGTTCTCATAGCAAGTCAAATAACTGGAAATTTATGAATTACACCATACTTGCAAAGAAATACAAGAAATACACCATGTTTACAAGCAAGCCATAGCCAAGGTAGCTCGGCATGAAATAGTATTTCCATGGAAGGCTGAGAATCATAAATGTAAGTTGCAACATGATTACTCGTCTCATGTCAAGGTGGGACATGGTATCCACCCCATATCTTGGTGGGCTAAGAGCATGCACCCTCTTAGTTGGTGGGAGGAAGGAACCTCAAAGCATATATTTGTCTCCAAAAGATACATGATAACCTGCGTCATCAAGCTGTCCAGCTGACATGAGACTGCATGTCAAAGCAGGTACATGACGTACATCTTGCATAACAAAACTACTGCCAGAAGAAAACTGCAGCCTAACATCACCAATGCCCACAATATCAAGAGAGCTATAATCACCCAATCGCACAGTACCCGAAACAGTACGGTATGAATGAGACTACTCTCGGCAAGATGTCACATGAAAGAATGCACCTGAGTCCAAGAGCCAACACTATGCATACATAGAGTGTATATCTGTCATCTACGAAGCACTAGAAGAAGATGCAAGGATATAATAATCATCATCAACATCCTCAGGTTGCATAACATTGATCTCTTCAATTTTAACACTGGACTTTGTAGGCACTATGTTGCGATCAGAAGACTTATCTTGCACTTTGTCTTTCCCCTTATCTTTGCGCCTTTCATTGTGCAATTCATGGCATTGTGGCCTAATATGTCCATTTTTTCCACAATGGTGACAAGTAACATCTGCATTCCTGCCACGCGATTTGCTACGTGACTTCCCACGAGACTTGGACCGAGATTTTTGAAAATCCCGTCCACGGCCACTGCCACTGCCATGCTTTCCATATCCATCATTCCTGCCTCTAACTGTCATAGCATGCGACACACGAGAGGCATCCAAATTCTTACGGTTAACCTCTTCTTGCAAAAGAGCACTCTCAACATCAGATAATTTCAAGGTAGCAGTAGAGGCACATAATGCAGTGCGGAATACATCCCATGACTCATTAAGAATACCAAGTAAAAAAAGAGGAGTGACATCCTCTACAAAAGTGATGTCCTACTAGGTCAAGTTCTTGAGTATAGCATGGAACTGGCTCAAGTGAGCAGACATAGTCACATTCTCCTTCATGCGTAAATCCATAAGCTGCTTCAGTCAATACATCTGACTCGCTTGACTTTTCTTGTCATAGATATTTTTTATCTTTTCCCACAACTGCCATGCACTCTGTTCTTCCTCAAAGACATTATAGTGAATCTGTTCTGTGAGAGACAATACAATAGTGGACTTGCATAACTCATCAAGCTCAAGCCATTCCTCATCTGGCATAGTTGCAGGCGGATACCCGCTTAACCTCAAAGGTTTGATCTGCGATTTCTGCACCAACACCTGCCAAATCTAGCTCTTTCAATAAGAGTAATTTGTACTATCAAGCTTAGAATGTTGAAAATAGCATGATCAGTGGACAAACTCGCCATAATGCAAGCTGGAAGATTGTAGACAGTTCAAAATTGCTTGCTATTTACTGTAGAAAATGACCAAAAAATCACCAAAATCAAGGAAAAATGGCGAGGAAAGTGGAATCAAAGCTGCTGCCACCAAGTACTAGTGAAAGTACATCATTTCAGTATGTTTCAGCATAAAAAATCCATATCAGTTCATACATATATGCTTGTAATAAATTTCATATTTCAGTAAAAGAGAGCTAACAGTGCTAAAATGGAATCCCAAGGCAATCAGATACTGCCAAGACCAAAGCCAACATCATGCGAGCATAGCATAAGCATATGATGGTCGATAAGCATGAATCCAACACCCAAGTATGTCATACAAACATCTGCCAGTGAGTAGGCACACCTCCCAGGCAATGGGGCAAAGCGTTCCTGCCACTACCAAAATTTGATACAAGTAGGTGTCAGTTCACAAAGATACGGATCCAAAACTGAGACTTATCTCATAAGCATATTGTGAACCAAGACATATGATGTATCATCCCAAAAGGTAAGAAGTCCCAAAGTCTCAAGTATGTGTAACTGTTCAATAGCATGTAACGACTCAATGCATAAAAGTACCACCTGCTCAATGTCTGATAAGCATTCAAGAATGCTCCCACTGGTATAAAAGTCATATGTACGAGCTCAAGAGCTCAAGCCAAGGCAAGACATAGTGCCAATGACATAAGTCCAAGACAATACATCAATAGTACATCCCGAACATGTAGATGGTAGAGCATCCGTATGTAGCATCCGTAAGCATGTAAGATATCAAATACATCCCAATCCAAACTCTGACAAGCCAAGTAACATCCAATACTACTCCAAATAATCCAAAATGCATCTAAGGTAAAGCTTCAATGAGCACTCAAGCTCAACGTATGCATAGGGTAATGAACCGTGACATGAGCATCAAGCCGTAGGCAACGGGTATACATAAATCCAAGAAGCATCACTGTCAAAGCATATACTAATGTCAATAAGTGCGGGCTGAAATAAGCTCAAGGTTTCAAAAGCGCGCGGATTCAGTTACAAGCTCAAAGTCTTCCCTCGATGATCAATACATCATAGCATAACCCAAGACATACATTCGAAACCAATAGGCATATGTCAAAGCATGAAATATAGCTTCAGTCCAAGAGTATTCAGCATGCATTTATTGTTATAAATTGTGTATTTCCAGTCTCAAAATCAGGCCAAAATCATAGCATTACATGTAGCTTCAATCTCCCAATCAATCGGGATGCAATACGCATCAAATCGGTTATGTAGTCATGCCCAAACAAGCATAGGCATACAAATACATATTGTCTCAGATCTAAAATCTATTTTAGAAGATTTTATCATCAGAATTTGGAAAATCTGACATCACCTTCACGTTCGGAGCGTGCCAAAACCCCAACTTAGACTCTTATCTTGCTTGAATCGGGTTTCGAATGCCTGAGATATGACAAAAAGAGTGATTTTTGGGCCAGATTTTGAAACAGGCGCAAAAAAAACGTGAGCTGGTTGGGGGGTCTGCTGTCCCACGTGTCAACAATGGGGCCCAAAGGGGGCACAAATGAGGGCCAAAGAAGGCCTACACCAAGCCTCAGCAAGCCTTGATAGACTGGAAGCAAGATCCAGGTGAAGGAAGCTCGAAGAGGTGTGAGCTATGGCTGCCCACAACTTGTTTATAGCATGTGAGACCTGAGAACTGAAGTAAACCATGAAGAAAATGATCAAATACCTCTAATGTAATGCCTTGAAGGTGCCCAACAATGCCAGGAAGATGCTCAGGAAGCCGGGGAGCGACGGAGCTTGAAGGAGTCGGATATGGCTGCCAGGAAGGAGATCCAATGCAAGTAGGGAGTCGATAGGAAGCTGAGAATGCCACGAACCAAGCTCAAGAGTCAGAAAGCAAAGATCTGATATCAATTGAAAGGAAGCGACGGATCGAAGGTTGGACTCGAAAGCTACGGCGGGAAAGCAAGAGCAAGAAAGGGAGAGACTAGACATGGGAACTCCAAAAGTCACAATGTGTGACCGGGCCTTCCTTTATTCAAACTATCACTAAAAGAATAAAGAATAAAGTGATGACGATGGGCGTCTACCACCTGTAGTGTGCAGTGGCGGTGATTGTCAGTGTAGTAATACACGGGCGGCTAGGCAGAGGCGCCTTTACCCCCAACACTTTTCACTCCTCACTGGGACTGATTCGCCAACAACCTCCCACTTAAAGGCGAATCAGTCCCAGTGAAGAGTGAAAAGTGTTGGGGGTAAAGACGTCTCTGCCTAGCCGCCCGTCTATTACTACACTGACAGTCACTACCATTGCACACTGCAGGTGGCGGCCGCCCGTCATCGTCACTTTATTCTTTATTCTTTTAGTGACAGTTTGAATAAAGGAAGGCCCCGTTACACATTGTGACTATTGGAGTTCCCATTTCTAGTCTCTCCCTTTCTTGCTCTTGCTCTCCCGCCATAGCTCTCGAGTCCAACCTTCGATCCGTCGCTCCCTTTCCAGAAGAACAGATGTTCTACCTCTGTGTCTGCTTTTGCTTCTATCTCTGACTCTGGCTCTGTCTTTGCTTCTATCTCTGGCTCTATCTCTGCGACTGCCATGTAACAGGGAGAACAGAGTATATCCATGCTTCTATTTCATTGTCAGATGTAATTTCAGAAGTCAATTCAAGTTGAGGCAGGAGGTATTCTCCCATGGACAAGGACTTTGCTTCCCTTGGTAGTTGGCTTACAGTACACAGTGTTAGGGACTGTGCCTCTATTTTCTTGGGAAATGTCTGTTTAACAGCCTCTTCATCTCCTGATGTACCATCTGTTACCTCGTTGGAGGAGTCGATTATGACTTCGATGGATGTGGATCCATTGCCTTTTTGCGATCCATACAACTTCAACACCACTTTGTTGGGTCCTCTGCCTAGGGTTAGGGTTTCTTTCAACCAGTCCATCTTGGCTCTTGCTTCAAAAAGCCAAGGTCTTCCCAACAGCAGAGGGTATGAGGTCCCATAAGAATTTGGTTTGACCATCAAATATGTCAGCCAATAGTCTCTTCCTGCAAGGATTGTTTTTACGTATGGGAGGATGCCCAACAGTTTAATTTTGCTTTGGTCTACCAATCTCATAAGCCACTGTGTAGGTTGAATTCCTTACAACCCTAAGTCCTTCATTGTCATATCCGTCATGTTTACTGATGAGCCTCCATCAATCAATGCATCTGAAATAAAACATCCTTCTATCCATACACTAATCTCTGGGGTTCCAGGATCTAGGAAGGTGTTAGCCACATCTACTTCCTTCGCAGGTTTTGCAAAACTGTTGGACTTTGTTGTTGTTAGGGGAGCAATCCTTAGTCCGCGCCTTCTTGTCAAGATGCTTTTGAATTTCTTTCAGCAGCTAGGAGACATCAGCAAAACTGTCGGAATGTTAAGTTAGGTTTAAAAGTGTCTAGGTCTTTTACCAAGTCATATTCTTTGATGGGATCCACGGGCTTCTCCAGCCTGCTCGAGAGTGGGGCTACACCCATTTTCATCTTTCCTTCTTCTTCTAGTAATGGCAGCATCGACACTTCCTATGTTTCTGAAATTTCTTCTGTATCATCTATCTCCTGGACCTTTGGTCCTGTTTCTGGGATGGTCTCTATGACTCTCTGTGGCACTGCAGTGCTCTGTACTGCGTTGTTCTGTCATGTACTGCTCTGTCCCTTTGTTGACAGATTGAACTTCACAGTCTTGACATGGGAATTATTTTCATTCTAAACAATTGGTTCTTTCTTCTTGGCGCACGTAACAGCGGTAACTTCCAATTCTACCAAATTGGAGGCAGGATCTTGTACCTTTTGTTGGCTATTAGTGCCATTGGCCTTTACAGGGGATGGACTTGGATAGTCCTTTGCAGTGTGGCATTCTCCCTAGCATCGGCTGCATAAGGGCTTGTAATCCACAGATCGTCTAGGTTTTGGACAATTTGGGGAGATATGACCATTTTCTCCACACCTGTAATATTCCACCTCTGATCTCTGACCACCGCCAGATTGTCATCCTCTGTAACTTTGAGAGAAAAACCTCCTTGGACCGAAATTAGGACCAAACTCCCTAGGCATTGGTCCAATATCCTTTGTTGTCATTTTGGATTCCAGCAAGTTGAATTTTGCATTTTCATCCTTCTATCTTCGTTCGTGCATCTCTTTCAGAGAGCAAATATCCTCTGTATGGTTCTTCCGCAAACAGTAGGAACAGAAGGCTCTAGGAATGGTTGGTTTTCATGTACATTTACAGGCTAAATGTTTCACTTGATGACACTTTCTGCACCATGTATTAGACAGCATCACATCTCTTCCAGCTCCCATAGGGGTGGATATATTGGTGGTATTCACCTTCAGTGTCTGTAGCTACTCTGTAATCACATCCATAAGCTCTTTCTTGATACTTGCAACTGAGTTGGATAAGTAGTCTTTCAGATTTTCACCTCTTGAAGTACTTGTAGTAGGATTTTGGAAAGCTTTTGTAATTACTACATACACTGCTTGGGTCGATCCAGAGGGTACTCTGTTCTGGTTCTGATTCAAAGCTCCTGTTGAGACTTGGGGTTATTGATTCCAATTGGTAGGGTTCCACTGTTGTTGAGTCACCATTGGAGGAACTTTTTGAGGCCACTGTTGTTGTGGTTGAACCATCATTTGAGGCACTATCATATGTGGTGACCATAGTGGATTAGGTGTACTATACTGTGGCATTGTTTGTATCTGGGGATAAGGGTAGGGAACTGTCCCTGAGACTACATTTGGTGGGTATACCATTCCTGGCATGGGAGGAGATAAGACTCCTCTTCCTGGAGTCATTGACAGTCTTGCTTCAACTTCGTCATACAATCTTGCACCTTCCACTGCAACTTGCAGATTGACTGGTCTTCTCAATTCCATGAACTTGCAAACTTCTCGTTGTAGATCTCTAAGGAACACTCCTTTCTGAATGCCTTCGTCCAAATGATGGTTAGTCCATCTCTTCAGGATGGATTCCATTCGCGAGACATAAGCTTCTACTTCTTCTCCAGAGGACTGACTTAAGTTCATGAACTCCTCTCACATCCACTCTTCCAAACATTCATGCCTGAATTTAGTGAGGAATGCTAACTTCGGGTCATCCCATGTGCCAAAAGTTCCTACTGCTTGTCTCTCATACCACTGAAATACCGCACCCTTAAAAGTGGCGGGGAATATCAGTAACCAATGCTCAGGGGTTCTGGCATTGTTAGCTACACATGCTATCATAAATTTTGCTACATGAAGATTAGGGTCTTCATTGTACTCTCCCTTAAAAACTGGAAAATGGGACTACATTTGCTCGCTTGTCATCAATATTTCCAAGACAAATCTGACTAGGAAGGGGACCTTGAGTCGCCATGGGGACTTTTGTAAAGAGTGCTTTTAGGGCATCAAAGGAAGCTTCTGCTGCGAGCTCCTTCTCAGCCTTCATTTTGCTTTCTCTCTTCTCACGTACCTCTGGACTCGTTCTAACGCTTGCCTCTTGATTGGGTCATTCATCAGGGGGTTGGATCCAACCAGTTGGTCTGTACTCAACAGAATAGTATCAGAGAGGGCTTCAGTCTCTAGGGGATTCTCTAGCCAACATCTCTTCTACTTCATTCTTTTCAACATCTCTGAATTTGGCTTTCAAACCACTACAAAGGGGGAGATATTCCATTCTGAAAGTATCAAAACTCATTCTTCTTAGGATCGTTGTCGTGCCATTATAATAATGCTAGCTTCTGAGGTTTTCAACAATATATGTTGTGAAAAATACTCTATCTATCAACTTCCAGTGGGTTGCTAATTGGACAAATAGAAGATTGTCAGTGCACCAAGCATCCCACGTATCTTGCTGTTGAGTATCCACGAACAAATTCCAACTCTTTTCCTTCTTGTTTTCGTGAACCTCCACAGACCACGACTCTTGAAGCTTCTTCACAATCTCCCACTTGATGGTATCTGAAAACTTCTCAATGAATACCAAATCTTCCATGGATTTTCATTCTCTCTGCTTCTTCCCTTCAGTTTGTTCCCAAACAATTTGCCACCAAGATGCAAGTTTCTACTGCTTCAACAGGAAGAGGAAACAGTCCACCACATAGAGCATGAATCATGATGGTAGTATGTTTTTGCCATTGTGGGATGAACTTCTTGTGGAAAGTGGCTTTGGCAATAATAATCTCCAATTCTTCAATGGAAGAAGGAACTTTGCAAACATTCATTGAATTCTCCTCTTCTTGGCAATGCCACTTCCTTCATTTTCAGCCTCTTCTCATGCTTGTTGATGGCAAGTTTCCCCGTCTACACACCAAAAACATGGAGCCCCAAGAGGAACACCAAGGAAAATGGGATTCTACTGCAAGAAAATCTACATTGTAACATCAACAAGCTTTTATTTCATTACTTTGATGATCAAAACAAAGAAAACAACAAATCTTCACGCAGCATCATAGTAGATATCTTCCACGGATTTGATAGAATCAACCATAATCTTCAATTTCTTCATAGAATCCATCAAGAGAACAAAGGATATAAAAGAATACACCATCTTTTGAATGAAAATCAGTCACATAGTATTCATTTTCAATGTCTTTATAGTTTTCTCTCTCAATCTCTCATATACAGTTACACTGTTTTGATATAATTGACTATCTTTGGCTCTCTCTCTCTCTCTCTCTCTCTCTCTCTCTCTCTCTCTCTCTCTCTCTCTCTCTCTCTCTCAATAGTTCATCATCTCCTCACTACAATACTCAATAATGACTCTCAATAATCTTTCTTAAGTCATGGATGCACCTCCCAAGAGGTATGTCTGATGCGAAGATGGACCAGAGCCACTATAGTGTCTTTTCATAGCTCACTACTGTCGCTGTCTCTCCAGTCTTCTCTTCAGTCTTTAGCAAGCTACTTCTTCCATTTATTTTATCTCTTTTTAACTTAGATTCATTCTTTTTAAAAGTTAGAAAACTTTTTCAAAGTCACTCATACATTCTACAGAACACTTACAGAATATCTACAGAACATAACAGAACAGAACAAGAACAGAACAAATACAAAGCAAAGACAGAGGGTCTACAGAAGGTTTACAGAGAGAGTTATAGAAGCTCATCAGAGAACATTAAATCCTCATAACTCATACCCCACATAGCCTCACGGCCAAGAGTATCGAAGGGACACACTGCCCTAATCACTACTATAGAAATTGTGTTTGTAATGGAACGCAATCCAACAATTACCCTTCCTTACTCCTCAGAGGAAGATTCCATACATCTTGGTATAATATACTATGTAACACAAACATATGAGGCAACCCCTCCAGCTGAATGCTATTGCCCCAATGCAGCTCTCCTACACCGCGAGGATTGGCTCCTCGATGCGCTCCTCTAACATAAAGAACATATGGATAATCTCCACTCATATATTTTGAATGATCTAGGAGATTTAACATTTCCTTACCAAGCCTCCCCCAAGAAACTGTTCATCTATCCTACAGCTCGGGTTTCCTTACTACGCACACCACATATATCATTGTTTGGAAAGCAATTGCAATGCGTCCAGGTTTGATATCATGTTATGCTCAATGAAAATGTGGATGAACATTGTGCTCAAGCATTTTAATCATTAGAAACTAGCTAGAAGAAGTGCAAAAATAGCCCTTCAATGATTTTCAAGCTGATCGTACATGTGCCGTTGATAAAGACTACCACTGAATTTCTTCATGCTATTAGTCTCCTTAATTCAAACAATAATCCGTCCTATATGTTATGCATAGAAAAATAGATTAGAATTTGAATCATTTTTAGCAACTAACCAATTTCACAAACCCTCTTCTCCCCTACCGTTTAGATTTTGCATTCATTGGGTAGGTGTGGGATTCATTTTTATGTAATTTTTCATATAAAAATCGATAAAAACCACTATAACATCAAAAAAAGACTTGATTGAGGCTTGATCCTCATGCTCCAGTCTCATTATATGTTCACGAACATAAATTGTATTTTTTTCTAAATTTTTAGGCATAAAAACTAATTTTTCTCTTATTTTTTCTATTTTTCTCCATTTATTTCTTCATAAAAATGAGATAGTTTAGAATTATGATTTCTCACTAATCATGAACACTCAACATTATTTCATATCCATTTTTATCCCATATGATCCCAAAACACTCAAAAATCCCAAATTCCATTATTTTTATAAAAACCGCAACATGCGGGTTTTACGTGTTTTGCAAAAAATTATTATATCATTGTATTTTCTAGTTTTCTTTCATATTTCAGAGAGAATGCAACATGGAAAATAAAAAACAAACAAAATCAAACACTTTCTTCAATTATTTTCCATGAAACAAAAGAACCGCTCACTTATGCATAGAAACCACAATTCCAAGGCTCGTATTTCATAGATGGGAGACTATTGACGCTTCTTCGTCTCGCTGACACACTCTCTCAGCCTGATCTACATTCTCCATTGCTTCAGTATCATCATTTGATCCAAATTCTTCATCACAACCCTCCCCCTTCCCTCTTGAATTGATGTATATGAACAACCTAAGAGAGAGGAGAGAGGAGAGAGGAGAGAGGAGAGAGACAAATTAAAAAATAAAATTTTAAAATCCTCCATAAAAATGGGTAAGATTATAGCTATCTCCTTCCTCTCTCTGCTCTACTCTCTCTCTCTCTCTCTCTCTCTCTCTCTCTCTCTCTCTCTCTAAACGGATCACAAACGAAGAGGCATCGATCAGATTTGGAGAGGGCGCCAAAAATTTTGCACCCCCCTCTCTTTAGTTTTTGATTAGTTTAAGCTTCTTTTAATAACCCTAAGGTTTAAATCTTTAAAATAACCGGTTCAGACTTCTGTGTTCACACTGTCCCACAAGTGGATATTTCAATTTCAGATGGACAAATGAACTTGAATTTAAGATCCGTCTGGACGGCCGACTTCATAGTGTTGAAATCTATAAATTTGGTCTTCTTTGCGCACCTTTTGGCTCTAGGATCCAATAGCTGCTTTATAATGTCAAACCTTGGGGGGATTAAATGGGCGGTTAAACGACCTCTGATCGACAAACCGAGACTTGCGTTGGATTCCTAACATCAAAATGCATGTGGAAAAACTCCAGCTTGTCCATCCACCATTGTTGGATTTTTCATGAAAATTTGGTCTTTTGCGCTTTAGCCTTCTCGGGTACTTCTTGTTCCAAAAACGGCCTCAAATGCTTCAAACACGACTTAAAAGCGGCTCCTAAAATTCAGCTCTCAAAGGCCGCACAGATGACCTTGGAAGCCCAACAACGTGCCTTCCTCCGCACTCTATTGGACACCATGCAATTTGAGGAAGAGGAGGCCATTGACTCCTTAAGGAAAAAGCTGGTGATTACCTGTAGGGCCCTACGGTATGGGCTACATGTCAAAATGCAAATTGTCAGTCATCCCATAGAAGCATAGCCACCAGAGCACAGGGAAAAAGAGAGGCGAAAGCCAACTAAAGATGCAGGGCCAAGTTTTGAAAGGAGACAGCAAGCCGCGGCTCCTTAGTGGGAGGTTTTACAACCAGGACGCCACTCCTCACCCCCTCTTTTTGACCTCAAACGTCGACAAAGATATGTGTGCAGCGATGACTAGATCAATGTGTAACAAACAATAACAAAAAAAAAAGCTACACATATCGCAGTTATTCCACCTAGGGGTTCTCAAGCTAGGCGTGTCAAGTGGCTTCGATCGGCCAGCTCCGTCTCTAATCCCCTAGCCCATTTTGATTCCCCACTTCATGCTTAGGGCACCTCAAGGGCAGGACTTCCAAGTCTGTCTCCCTAAGCCATGCACTGCACCTTCAACGATGCACGAACTAGGTCCTCAAGTGTGGAACAACACCCAGGCTTGCCTCCTGTGGTTGACCCAACTCCCAATTACACTCGCACGAGCACTATGTACCACATGGTAAGGTAGACACACCCCTAGGTAGTGCATCTTCTTTTCTTTTCAACATGTAAAAACCAATGCTGCAACCCATTAACTTTGCAAGCCCCATCATCCATGGAATACACTCTCGGCCCTCACCACTTCAACTAGTTGATCATTTTCTGGTGCGTAGATCAGTCGTTGTATGCTCACGTAGTGAATCCCGGAAGTCCCCAAGAACAATGAACTCTACTTTTTGCACAAGTTACAAGGTAAAAAGCATGAACGACAAGAGCAAAAGACCAATTGGGTTCAATCTCCCCCCATGCCTTGTGTGAGCGCTTCACAAAGCATGTATTTTATGTATATTTCTTCTTCATGCTCAATAATAGCCCAATTTACAAAAATATATCAAGCTTTTAGCTTTTGAGTTTGCTTTTACAAAAATAGAAATAAAGCTAATGGACGGTGCCAAAAGAGTCAGGCACGCCCAATACAATGTCCAAATAGAAATAACATATCCGTGCGCATAGGCGCATACAAAATAATAATAAATAATCGATGCCTCAATAGACATGACAAAATATAGGCTAGCTCATTGCTCATGGTTGTATGTTGCTATGCGCTATAGTTCTTGACGTGCTAATCTCCTCTCCTCCTCAAGGTTTGCTCTATGATGTCCTCAATTGGTGCCTATCAAAATATAATCCATAGATCGAATACTCGCTAAACTCCAATGCTTTCCTCCGCCACTGCTGCTATCTCTACACATCAACTGAAGCATTCACAATCGTTAGTAAAATAATACAATTAAACTGAAAAAAGTGAATACCTAGCAGTCTTCAGCTACATAAATAAATCAACTGGTTAGAAATAAATCATAACCTTAATTTATTACGAGTGCACACTCTAAACTCATAAACGTTTATTAATTTAATATGTATTTTGCAGAATAACCCGCTATGGAATCACCCATGTACACACTAAATTAATGAAACGCCCGAAAAGGACAGGCGTCCCCATCAACTTCTCGCACAAAGAATTCACTTTGTGTATGAGCCCCGGTCATCAAAGTTTACGGAATCCACCGTAAAACCTCATGGAATCTATCGTGGCATAGAATCCACCGTGGAATATGCCTCCTGGCATCATACCCCCGGGGTGGGATAGCAATTGACCTCAATTGCTATTAGCTCAATGTGGAGCTAACAGAGTGGGGAAAGCATTTAAGTCTCTAGCGTGCATCCATTGTGCTTCTTCTACAGGATGGTTCTTAAATTTAACTAGATATCTAGAATACCTTCGGCCAGTTCTAGTGGTCATAAAGTCAGTGTCTATGATAGCTTCTGGTTCAAGTATTTCAGTCTCTTCCTCTAATAAAGGTGGGTTTTCATAAACAGGGTGTACCGGTAATTGGCCTCTAAATGGTCTCAATAAACTAATGTGAAATGTATTGTGAATTTTCCAATGAGATGGTAATTCTAACTTGAATGCATTGTCATTAATTTTATGAATGATCCTAAATGGTCCATAGAATCTAGGTGCTAATTTGACTACTGGATGTCTATCTACACTTTGTAGTCTACGTTTTTCTATTCTCAACCAAACATAATCATCAACTTTGAAATTCATGGCTTGTCTTTTCTTGTTGGCTTGTTTGGTATATGATTGCTGGGCTTTAGCAATCATATCTTTAACCTCATCAAATATACTGTTATGCATACTAGCAATATCATCAGCACTCTGAATTCTATTTGACAAAGATGCAACAGTAGATAATCTATATCCATAAATAACTTTAAACGGTGTTTTGTTTGTAGATGTGTGCGGTGTATTGTTATATGCAAACTGTAATAAATGCAAATGAGTGTCCCATGTCTGAGGTTTAGAGATAGTATATACACGTAAAAGATCTAGAATGGTGTTGTTTGTGGCTTCTATTTGTTCATTAGTTTCTGGATGAAATGTAGATGAGAAATCAATCTTTGTGCCTAGATTAGCAAATAGAGTAATCCAAAAGTTGTTACAAAATCTAGAATCACGATCTGAAATAATAACTTTTGGCAATCCATGGTTAGTAAAAACAGTTTTTAAAAATAATTATGTTGCTTGTGATGCTGTTAAAGTTTTTTTACATGGAATGAAATATGCTTGTTTACTAAATCTATCTAAAACTATCCAAATCATATCATGGTTAGATTTAGTATTAGGTAAACCAGTAATGAAATCCATAGAAATTTGTTCCTAAGGTTTAGATGGAATAGACAAAGGCATAAGTAATCCATACTGTTTACCATGATGTCTCTTAACTCTTTGACAAATCAAACATTCAGAAACAAAGTTAGATACATCAGCATCCATATGCGGCCAATAAAAATCTTCAGTTAACATAGTAATGTAGATATGATACCTCTATGACCTTGATATGGGGGACAATGAATTTCATTTAAAACAAAAGATCGGAATGGAATTGTAACAGTCTCTTTTCATAAAATATAAATCCATCATTATATGATAATGAATCAACATGAATGAAATTATTTTAAACTAATTTATTCCAATCAGAATGAAAAGTAATATCCTGGTGATATGTATCTTTCATAGCAATCAAAGAATCAAAAGATATGACAGAAATATTATGAATTGCAGGTCTTCTACTCAATGCATCAGCCACTACATTTTCTTTTCCGAGTTGGTATTAAATGATAGGATGAAAACTTTGAATAAAGGAAGCACATTTGATATGACGGTCAGAGATTTGAGGTTGGCTAAGTAAATGTCTAATACTTTGCTGATCGGTCTTTATCATAAATTCTGAACCCATTAAGTAGTGTTTTCACTGTCTTAATGCTTGTACAACTGCTAATAGTTCTTTGTCATATGTGAAATATTTCAGCTTAGAAGGTTTCAGCTTACAACTAGAATATGCTATAGGATGATTGTCTTGCATAAGTACGGCTCATATTCCTGATCCACTAGCATCGGTCACTACTAGAAAGAATGGTCTATTAAAGTCAGACAACTGTAGAACAGAGGCATTGGTTAATGCATGTTTCAGTAAGTCAAAGGATTTCTGTTGATTGTCGGTCCATTGATAAACAATTCCTGTCTTCAGAAGTTTGGTTAATGGTAAAGCAAGTAATGAAAAATTACGTACAAACTTCCTATAGAAACTAGCAAGACCAAGGAATGAACGTAACTCATACACGTTTTTAGGTACAGACCAATTCAATATTGCATCAATTTTCTTAGGATCAACTTTAATTCCATCAGATGATACAATATGACCTAAATACTCAATTTCTGTTTTAAAGAATTCACTCTTTTCAGGATTTGCATACAGTTGATTTTCTTTCAATAACTGAAAAACCAATGACAAATGCTCATAATGTTTTTTCTCAGTTTGACTAAACACCAAAATATCATTAAAGAAAACAATTACACAATACTGATATTTCAAAAAGATACGGTTCATCATTCTACTAAAGGTAGCAGGTGCATTAGTCAATCCAAATGGCATGACTAAAAATTCGTAATGGCCAAACTGTGTTCTAAGTGCAGTCTTGAATATGTCAGACTTATCTAGTCTCACCTGATGATAACCAGACTTAAGGTCAATTTTACTAAATATAGCAGATCCTTGCAGTTTGTCCATAAGGTCATCAACTCTAGGAATAGGATACCTACTCTTTACAGTGATCTTATTTAAAGCTTGATAGTCGATGTACGTACGATAGGTATTATTCTTTTTCTTGACTAACAGAACAGGTGCACCGAATGGAGAACTGCTAGGTCGAATCAAATCTCTATTTAGTAATTCCTCAACTTGACTCTGGATTTTTTTTTGCTCTATCTGGTTATGCCTATATGGTGCTTTGCAAGGTGGTTGTGTGCTAGGGATAAAATCTATTTTATGGTCTTCTGGACGTGAAGGAGGTAAACCTGGTGGTAGGTCTTCTGCAAAACAGTCCTTAAAATATGCAAGAAATTCCTTATGCCTAGGGTGCATATGATTTTCCTTTACTTGTAATTCATTCACCCAAATGAGATAGGATTTACTACTCTTGCGTAATGCACGTTTAGCTTGAGTATGCGAAAGCAGTGGAAAGACATTAGATGCATGCATACCATATAATATAATAGGTTTTCCTTGAAAATCAATATTCATTGTGTGTGTGGAATAATCTATATCTGGGTTATGCTGGTGTCGCCAAGGCATACCTAAGATAATGTCACTCGACTGTAATGGAACAACTAAAAATTTTCTTCTTTCAGTGTATGAACCAATTTGAATCTCTAAATCTTGCACTTCCTGTGTACCATTATACCTAGTGCCTAAAAATGCAGCTTTGATGCGATAATGCGTAGGTACAGTCTGTAATTTCAATTCCTTTACCAATTTTGCTGAAATAAAATCACGAGTACTACCGTCATCATGCAAAATAGTCTTTTCCTTTCCATGCACCAAACATTTCATAGTCAATAATGAATGTGGAGTAGGCATACCTGGTAAAGTATCGGAAGTAGTAGTAGTGTCATCCTCATCTTCAGTGAAATCAGGCATATCCTTATGTTCGTCTTCGTCCATGGCTCCAAGGTAGTTGATATGAGCTGGTGGCTTCTTTGAATGACAATTTGTTGCTAAATGTCCAGAGTGGTGGCATTTATAGCATACTATTGGCTTGGCTTTGGTTACATTGTTTGCAATGGCGGGAAGTCTAAGTACATTTGGATTTGGTTGTGGAATAAGCTTAGGATTTTGATTTACATTGGATGGTAATGCAGGTGGTTTTGCACAATTCTTGCGGAAAGATGATGAAGAGAAACGACCTGGATTAAATCTTCTAAAATTGGAATTGAATTGTTTAGATCCATAATTACCATTGGCTTGGAATTGCTATGGTCGTCTGTCTCTACCTCGTAGCTTATCTTCAGTGTCGTGAGCTAGTGAAATGGCGTCTTCAAGAGTAGCAGGCTTGAACATGTTAACTTCAGCGTAGTAATGCCCAAGAAGTCCAGACATATACTTTCGCTTATGTGTCGCTTCTGGTACATTTTCAAGCATGCGTAACTGAAGGAGTGCATTCCAAAAACGCTATGTATACTGAGGAATAGGCTCACGATCCCGTTGCTGGAGTAGATCCCATTGCTTAATAGCTTTCTCATGAAATTACGGTGGAATGAAATTCTGCATGAACTTCTTCTTGAAATCTTCCCAAGTAGCAGGACATTCTATGCTCTTGCGTACTACAGTCCACCAAAGTGATGCTCTGTCTACCAAATGATTAGTAACACACTTGATTTTATCTTTTTGTGCATAGGTTTCCTCATGGAAATAGTCATCAAACTGACTAATGAATGCTAGAACAGTCTTTCCTTCTCGTATGCCATTGAAAGTACGAAATTTGAAACTGTTTACTTATCTTTGATTCCTTGCAAATGGTTTGAGCTTCAAGAGTGGCGTCGATGGTACGCCGAATCAAATCTTCAGCTTGAGGTTCTTCTTTGTCGGTAGACGCTCTTTGTAATTTTGCCACTTGCGCTTGCAATGCTTGCCTAGCCCTTCGTTCTCCTTCCAATTGCATCATGATTAAGTCCAGCTTTTGCTCCATCGTAGGCTCATGTAAGTCGTCTTCAGCCATAAGATCATCCATATGTGGTTCCATCATCCTGTAAAACTCAAAAGACATTTCTCACTCAAAATCAAGTTAGCGGGATGAGCGTAGCTCAAGTTCGGGGTTACAAGGCTTATGTGTTTTTGGATATTTCTTTCTCAATCTTCAGAAAATCTGCGATTTTTCCTTTTTCATATGCTGAAAATGCTTCAACAAACCTACGTATGGGTAGAATACCTTCCAATGAACAACTTTGCAGTTCGGAGTTTCTGCACAGGAACAGTCCTTCTAGGAGTTTTGAGCACAAGTCAGTTCTGACTCTAATTGACTAGTCTGACTTGCAAAGTTACAGACTTATGTGACTTGTAGAGTTGCAGACTTGCAGAACTTAGCCGACTTAATGAACTTGCAGAACTTGATCACAGATTACTTGCAGAACTTGACTTCTTTGGTGTGGGACCTAGAGTTGTTGACTTGTAGGAGTAAGCTTAGTTTGATTAAGCTTAATTGCTTAAGCTTAGTGGGGGGGGCTTATGGCAAAAAACGGCGCAGATTTGTGGGAGGGGCATTTTTTTTTCCGCCGTGATTTTCGAGATGAAGCCGCTTGTCAACGATTTGATGATTGAAGCTTCCTTAAGCTTCTAATCAAGCTTACTGACTATTAATCTTAAGCTTTGAAGCTTAAGGAATTACTCTGTTTATCCACGACTTGTTGATGGAGATGGAGTGGTCCTCCACCTGTACAGCCCGGTCCTTCGCGATCTGATGACAGAAACATGAGTTCTTGATCGCCAGAAGTCTGTCTGTATCGACTGTTCGCGACGAGATTGACCGTAGAGCCCGATCGTTCCAGGAGCTCCGCCTTCGCACGAGATGGGTAGCGATTGGAAGCTCTTGATCTCAGCTCCGCTGTGATACCACTGGTGCGCAGATCGGTCGCTGTATGCTCACGTAGTGAATCCCGAAAAGTCCCCAAGAACAATGAACTCTACTTTTTGCACAAGTTACAAGGTAAAAAGCATGAACAACAAGAGCAAGAGACCAATTGGGTTCAATCTCCCCCCATGCCTTATGTGAGCGCTTCACAAAGCATGTATTTTATGTATATTTCTTCTTCATGCTCAATAATAGCCCAATTTACAAAAATATATCAAGCTTTTAGCTTTTGAGTTTGCTTTTACAAAAATAGAAATAAAGCTAATGGACAGTGCCCAAAGAGTCTGGCACGCCCAATACAATGTCCAAATAGAAATAACATATCCGTGCGCATAGGCGCATACAAAATAATAATAAATAATCGATGCCTCAATAGACATGACAAAATATAGGTGTGGTGACTATCAAAATATAATCCATAGATCGAATACTCGCTAAACTCCAATGCTTTCCTCCGCCACTGCTGCTATCTCTACACATCAACTGAAGCATTCACAATCGTTAGTAAAATAATACAATTAAACCGACAAAAGTGAATACCTAGCAGTCTTCAGCTACATAAATAAATCAACTGGTTAGAAATAAATCATAACCTTAATTTATTACGAGTGCGCACTCTAAACTCATAAACGTTTATTAATTTAATATGCATTTTGCAGAATCACCCGCTATGGAATCACCCATGTACACACTAAATTAATGAAACGCCCGAAAAGGACAGGCGTCCCCATCAACTTCTCGCACAAAGAATCCACTTTGTGTATGAGCCCCGGTCATCAAAGTTTACGGAATTCATCGTAAAACCTCACAGAATCCACCGTGGAATATGCCTCCTGGCATCATTTTCTTTCAAAGATCAATCCCCACGCAACCACATTGTCATCAAGTTATACTATCATTGTTGCACATGTCACCATGGAACCAAAATGAAGCAGAGGAAGACCAAGGAAGCCCTAGCCAAAAAGTGAATGAAAAAGATAATTAGGAATAGTGCAGAAGTTGGCACCCTCAGAAACAATGTGGGGGAGCTTCGACTACTTTGGCGAGGTCCTCTCAAGGATGAGGGAGGTCCTCTCAAGGATGAGGGATGCTCTCTTAAGGATGAAAGAAAGCACCGGATATTCTAGCAAGGCTCTCTCAAGGATGAGGGAGAACCTCCGAAGGCTCTCGCAAGGAAAATGCGAGATTCATTTTATGAGAAATGTTAGGTTTCCTCCTATGCAAGTGAAAAAAAGGGATAAGACAACTTGAATGGAATAAGGAGAAGCCATGTTAAGTTCAAGTCTTAGCACCCTCCGTGAGAAGGTATTTGTCCAATACCATTATCAATTTCAAAAATGGAGCCGTCCACCTGCCATTCTCCAAGAAGGATCCATCCAACATGATTTTCAATTTCAAGGGACAGATCCACTCAAGGTCAGCATTAGGGAGGGACCCGCCCCAACTTTATCTTCAATTTCCAAGGATAGATCCCCCTATCATTAGTGTCGTCAGTGAAAGACCAGGCCCAACACCATCTTCTATTTCAAGGGCTGATCCACCTAACACCATCCCCCATGAGGGCTTGTATATAAACTCAAAAAGCCATCTGGCTACACCCATCCCACCTTCCAATTACTACCCATCAATGCCATGGGACTAGCACTAGGCTAAAAGAGAGATAATGTTAACCACAGCACAAGAAAAAGTGAAAAAAGTGAAAAAGCGCAAGCCGAGATCTAAAAGAGATGGCATAGAAGGAAATAGAACACAACAAAAAAAGCTAGAAGGGAAATAGTTGAAAGCGCAAGGGCAGTCTCAAAAGCTAAGGCAAAGGCGAAAGTGTACTTTTAAATGCAAGGCATCGCTAAAATTTTTTGTAAAAGAGCACCAGGCTCCTGCTTGTGCAAACTGTAAAGGTAGATGGGTGGTAGGAATGAAGTTGGGAAGATAGGAGAACAATGGGAAAAAGGGCCCGACCGGCCATGTAAAAAAGGGGATAAGGGAATGATCGCCCAAAAGGGATTTAGGATTTTTTATATAAAGTTGAAAAGTGAATGAGGAGCTCATTCTTTGGTGTGTGGCAAAGTGGACTCATCTTCTTCTCTCCTTCTTGATTGCTTGTGAGTGTGCTTAAGAGAGGGAGTGTGACAGTGTGAGGGAGTGAGTGTGTGAGGGTGAGGGATCAAGGAGAATAAGCTCTCCATCATCTCCTATCTTCTTCTCTTCTCTTGTCTCACACACCGCTATGAAGGACGGAGCTTGAAGGTGGAGACTTGAGGTTACTTGAGCTCACATCACAAATCGTGGAGCTATCGATGTGCTTGAGGGAGGAGGCAACTCGTTTGGGCATCAAGGTAAGCTCACTACACCCCGGTAGGATTGAAGGTTCATCAATTAGGTGAGAGATAGCCATAGGTGTTCTCTTGAAATACTTGAATAATAAGCGGTCTGTGGGTCTTGGCGATTCGCCTCTACACAAACCCATCTAACTAGGTGGTCTTGGTGGTACGTGAGCTCGCCTCTACATGGACCCATCTAACAAGGTGGTCCATGATCAATGTCTGCATGTATGTATTGAGCTTGCCATCTCAAAAAATTTTTGTGTTTCCTTAGCCATTCTTCATGTTGCTCTCATTGAATTCAAGAGATCTCTACTCCGTACTCATGCTCTTTCCTTAATATCTCTTTCTGTGTTTCTAAGCAAAGAGTCATATAATCAAGATCCAAGCCTTAGACCATTATGAAAATTCTAAAGACTCCTGAAAAATGCACCACCTATCAGGACCATAAACGAGCCCAACACTAGCTATGATGGCTCTAATTAAGCTTCTAAATACGCCAAATGACTCCACATGGCCTCATGCCCCAGGAGCATCTGGGTACTATAAATGATTCTTCTAAGTGTTACATTTGTAGATGCAATTTGGGATTGTAGTCTAACTAATTACCCTTCGCAACTCCAAGCAAAGAAGTTCTCCATATACGTACATGACTATCTCACCTCAAATTACATACATAAAAGGAATCCTCCAGCCAATTGTTGTGGCCCCTACATCTCTCCTATGCCCTACGGATTAGCCCCAGGATACACTATCTGAAATATATAAAATATCAGAACTCCTATTGATATTTATTGTTCCAAGATACTTTTCATAATCTTTCTCCCAAACACGCACTGACCCATAGCTAGGGATCCTCTTCTACTGCATGTGGATTAATAGGTTTTCCAAGCAATTCCTATGCATCCAGAAGATTTATTCTGATTTCATGCTTTTATGCTCTTTTCATGAAAGGTGGAATGCTTAAAAGTGCACAAAAGAAAAACATCATGTTTCATGTGCACAATCATATTTGTTCATGCTTTGCATAATATGTATTGTGGCGATGTAGAAGATAGCATCAAGAAAACCTATGCTACTATCTTTCTTGTAGTAAAAACCTGATCTATATGCATATGAGAAAGATAAAAAAATGAGCACATTTAATCTTATTTTCTTACTCTCACCACCCCCTATCGAAAGATTTTGTAAGCATTATCATATTATTAAGTATATAGTAAAATGAGAAAAAACACATGAGAACGCACCTTAACATATAATATGAGCCATGTTGAAGCAATCTCCATACCGTGGAATCCATACAAACATTATACAAATACATATTTATTATTACACAACATTGAGATCTGTCTAATCATTCAATTCTCTTCAAAGCCTCATTTTTCACAAATTTTCTGAATTTTACTCATATGAATGCCTTTTAAAAATCTATTATTATTATAAAAAGCATGTTGATCAAGTATTTAAAAATATTTTTCTACTTTTTACTCAATAAAAATACTTTATATGCATGTATACTATTCATTTTTTACTGTTCTTAAATAAAACGAGGTATCTTGGTGATACTCCACACAGACCGCTAACAACCATCTTCATGCTCCTTCACTCAATTGCTTACATCATATTATGTTTCAACGCCCCTTTCTCCTCTCCTTCTTAACCCATATGAATACCCACTATGGTGGCAGAGAGAGGAAAGAGAAATACTAAAAACTGGTCTTTTGATAGAATGCATTATTTTGTGTGATTTTTATGGTGATCAAGAGTGAGAAAATTCAGAAACTCATGCTTAAGAATTCTCCTTCTAAATCGGATAGTTGCAAATATCCATTTTCTCAAGAAATAAGGGGCACAAAAAAAAAGTCCCCTTCTACTCCCCCCCAAATCGTGGAGAATTATAACTTTTTAGTCTCCTCAACCACTAATTAACAAATATCCAGTTCACTCCATTTGCATTTTCATTACTAGTGGTGATTTTACTAAAATCAAAGGGGTGGAAAATGAGATCGAATTCGAGACCTAAAGGTATCTACATTTTTAGCATCATTTTCTACCAAGTTGGCTTCTTGGAGGTTATTTTCGGTCACACCTCTCACCAGAGATTAGAATAGACGATGTGGAAGGAGGAGGCACTTACTTTCTCATTTGGTCACAAAGAAATGATATTGTCCATGCATGGATAAGCCTCACATGTCTTTGTAATTCTCTTTTCCTCAAATAAGGGTTTAGACAACGTGTTTCAGTAATATGATTCTCATTGCTTCTCATCCAACTTTAAGTCGCAGGAAGTCCATAAGTCATATAAGCTCTTAATAGGTTGATCAGGCCTGTGACAATATAATATATAATCAGTTTAATAGAATATATTTGGTATATTATCACATATATATGCAGGTGGAATTGAAAAGGTTGCTACCTAATACTCTTATAGTTCTCTCATCAATACTTTATGTCCTACTAAGCAAAATCATTGTGGAAGTCAAGAATTGATCATGATAATTAGTTATCATTTATGTAAGCTTGTCGAATTAATAAATGATGCTTATACAAATTAATGAAGATGGTATCGAATCAATAGATGATAGTTATCATTTATGTAAGCTAGCACGACTAATAAGTTAAAAATACTACAATGGTTTTCATGACACTGATACATATAGCATAATAAGTTGGTTTGTCACTACTTCATAAAAAAGATTTTCATGAACAAAAAGGGTAAGATCTAGCCAATAGTCCATTGACAAATACACTACAAATTCTCTTTCTCTTACAAGGCATTTTCAATCCCTCATAATTATTGGAGATCATTTTGATAAAAAGGTTGCTACATTGAAAAGTTCTCAATCCTTCATGAAGCAAAATCCCACGCATTCATCAAGCCACACCCTTCTCGAAGAAGATAATCAAGGTTAAGATTTGACATGTGATTTACAATTTTCTAGATATGCATATCTAAAGCTTGCCCATCTCCAAGGAATGGTAAATATTTGCATTGCCAATCTAGGGAAATTGCATTCTATTTTAGCATTGCATATTTAGATAGAAAAAGTATATTACTTAAGCAAAATATATGCTCACGAACATGGATTCCTTAATAAGCCTTTTCATAATTTATAAGTAAAGTAGAGAGTGGAAAATAAATAATATTAGTGTTCCGTGTGCGCTTCGCACGCACAGAACACTAAGCTACTCGTGGTAGCTTCGCTACCCCGAAGTGGCAAGCGAAGTTGCACACAACAACTTCGCTCAACAATCCATTTCTCATTTTTCTCTCTCCTATTTTCCCTCTGTTTCTAAATTTTTATTTACTTTCTCTCTCCTCCCCAAATTCCGTCTAATTTTCTCTTCTTTTTTTCTCTACATGCTTTTCTTCTCTTTCTTTCTCTCTCTCCTTTTATTCTCCCCCCTCTCTCCTCTATTTTCCCTCTCTCCCTCATTTTTTTTCATTTTTTCTCTGCTTCTTTCTTCATTTTCTTTTTAAATTTTTTCTTCTCTTTCCTTTTCTTCTCTCTCTCTCTCTCTCTCTCTCTCTCTCTCTCTCTCGCTCCCCTCTCTTTTCCTTCTCTTTCTTCTCTATTTTTTATTCTCTTTTTAATTTTATCTTTCCTCTCTCTATAATTCTCTCTACATGTTCCCTCTCTCTCTCTCTCTCTCTCTCTCCTTTTTCTTCCCACCCAATCTCTCTTAAAGTATGTAAATTTTATCGTTTCCCTATATATAATTCTCTCTTTGTGCTTATATTCTTTCTCCTCTCTCTCTCTCTCTCTCTCTCTCTCTCTCTCTCTCTCTCTCCGCCCCCTTTTCTTGTCCTCCCCTTTCTCCTATTTTTTCTTTTTTTTCGTCTCCCTCTCTCTCTCTCTTTTAACTTTTATCTTTTCTCTCTCTCTCTCTTCCCCCCTCTCCTCTCCCTTCCTCTTTCTCAAAAAATATTTAATTTTAAAAAGACTTCTATTTTCTCTTTTTTTCCATCTCGCTTCCCCTTTTCCTCTTTCTTGTTCTTGTTTTTGTTCTTGTTCTCCTTCTTCTTCTCTCTCTCTCTCTCTCTCTCTCTCTCTCTCTCTCTCTCTCTCTCTCTCGCTTTTCTTCTCTGTCACTAAATTAATTGCTTTTTTTCTATTTAATAAATTTATGTCAATAAATTAATGACTCACTTTTCTTTAAGTGTTGATGATGATCTAGCATGGTCATACACAATTTGGAAACAAAATTCCTAGTGCATCACTTAATGGGGTGATCAGAGCACTATAACAAGGATATCTGGTACATGTAGTATAAGTTATGAAGGGGAAAAAAAGTGTCTGCCAAGTGTAAGAGTGCACACAAGAACCAAGGAGTTACACATAAATGAAGATGGATTGAGTCCTAAGAAAAGAAAGTGCGTTAGCATTATGTATATGTATCTATGTGTGCATCCGAGGACGCCTAAGAACGTTTACCTGTATGTAATGAGCATTGCATTCATTTGGGGTCATCCTCTGGACCCTTACAAGTCAAGGTTTAAGGTATTTTCTTTCATTAAGAAAGACAAGAGAGGTAATTCTCTCACTAAGAAAGACGAGAGACATGATCTCTAAAAGTGAGAAGAGAAGTGATTTTCTCTTTTTAAGGTCTAAAATGACACAAGCTTTTGTGTGGAATTCAATCTTAAGGTTGAGGTGACCCAAAGGTAATTTTATGAACTCTCCTTAAGGTGGTTGCATGGACCACAAGTTAAGAGTACAATTAAAAAAGTTGTTTTTAAATTTAAAAAAGACATGGTGAATCCATTTTTAAAATATCTCACGATAGAAAGACGACCTCTAAAAACGGTCCTCAAAAGTTATCGAAAACAACAAGATCTACAACAATTTTTATGTTGGACATTTTTTCATCTGAACACACAAAGAGATATCTCGAAATTTGTCCTCCATAGTAGGTCCTGGAATAACCACATCTTGTATGAAGATCAACTCAAGTCTCCCTCCAAGAAGAGAAGCTCTTGAAAGCCTATAAAAGAGGAGGCTCTCCTTAGGTCTAAAAGAGATTAAGGAAGCATCACTTTGCATACATCCAAGAGGAGAAGAGAAAGTGCAAGTGCTGCGGAAGCTTTGTTGAAATCAAGTGCTACAGAAGCTCTATTGAAATGAAGTTCCAAGAGGAGAAGAGAATGTGCCAGAGATGCGGAAGCTCAGCTGAAATCAAGGTCCAAGAGGAGAGTCCTACACCTATTGTGTAGGAGAGGAGATCCAAGAAGGATTGAAATGCACTGACTTCCAAGTTGTGCAAGTGTTAGTCGATTGTATACTGTGCAAGAAACTGTGATCTTGTTTCCAAGATCTACAAGGAAGAATTGGTTTATGTATAATGGAGGAGCTTGCTCCTTGTCAATAATATAATTCCACAAGGGGGAGGGGACTAGTCCATCTTCCTATCCATAGTGTGTTGTCAATCACTCACTCACTCACTCACACACACACACTCTCTCTCTCTCTACATCTTTCTTCTCTCACATCTATTCTCTCTGTGCGACAACATAATATTCACCATATATATTTTAAGTATATAAGAAAGTTAAGCGTGTATCTCAAATCTTATAACACTCTTCCTGCTCTTCTCTCTTTTCCTTCTCACTTCTCTTTTTTCTTCTTTTCTCTTTAAATTTTATATTTACTCTATAATTTTCTCACTATGTTCAAATTCTCTCTTCTTCTTCTTCTCTTTTCTCCTTTTCTTCTCTATCTCTCTCCCCTCTTTTCTTCTCTCCCCTCTCTCCTCTTTTTCTTTTTTCTTTTCCTCTCTCAAATTGCATATTTTCTCTCTCTGTAATTCTCTTTCTCTTTGTTCCCTCTCTTTCTCCCCTCTCCATCTTATTCTCTTTCTTCTTCTTCTTCTTCTATCCCCGCTCAAAGTGTATAAAAAACTATGTTTAAAAAACTTTAAAGTAAAAATACTTTTAAAAATTTAATTAAAAAAGTTTAAATTAAAAATTTTAATCAGAGAGAGAGAGAGAACCTAGGCCCTACACATGAGAGAGGAAAAAAGAGAAAAAAAATGTTTAATTTAAAAAAGACTATTCTCTTTCCTCTTTCCCTCTCTCGTCTTTTCATCTTTTTATCATTCTTCTTTTTCTTCTCTCTCTCTCTCTCTCTTCTTCTATCTCTTTCTCAAAGTGTGAAAAACTATGTTCGAAAAACTTTAATTTATTTTTAAAAAAATATTTGATTTAAAAATTTTAAATTAAAAAGTTTAATTAAGAGAGAGAGAGAGAGAGAGAACCTAAGCCTTACAAATGAGAGAGGGGGGAAAGGAAAGAAATTTAATTTAAAAATAGAGGGGAAAAAGAAAGAGAGATTATAAGTGAGAGAGAGGGGAGGGGGTTTTAATTTTACTATGGAGAGGGGAGCTTTAATGAAAAAATAGAAGGGGAAGAGAAAAGGAAATATTACACTTGAGAATTAGAGAAATGAAAAAGGTTTTGATTGAAAAAGAAAGGTTTGTAAAAGGAGATACATTCGAAAAGCCCTCTGGAAGTCGGGGCTTTTCGAACCAACAACAAAAATAATATTTTAATAAAATAATATTAAATATGCCAATTAATGCTAATGGAAAATGGATAGTGCCATAAGATAGAGCACCTAATGGATGCTAGATAGTGGAATAGCCTGGAACATAATAATGTTTATTATTGGGTATTCCCAAACTTTTCAAGACACAATATAGGATCAATATAGGATATGGATAGTCTTTTAAACGTCACCATGATCCATAAGCTATTCATTTTAGTTGCGTGTCTTCCCGATGTACTTCTATAACAATAGTTAATATCAACATCACTGCGTATTTAAGAAGGACATTATTAATCCCGTTGATATTTTATCAAAAGTTTTATATTTCCTTGAAAGATGAGCGACTGTGACTCGTGAGCCTTGCTATTATTTGGACAGGCAATTGTGACATGCCTTAATGTGACATCGTACATGAGCAAAGCCTCGCAAACTTGAAATCGGATACAAGTCACACAACTTTACCTTTTCTTGGGCGCGAAGCAGCGGCGACGATGCTTTTCCAGAGCTGAGAGGATAGCGTGCGACTGTATGTATCTCTGATATAAAAAACAAACAGGATGATGATGATGAGTTAATCAGCCGGCAGATATATTCATGGCGACGTTGGAACAGAGAGTGTTGACATTTGTGCAAAGATGGCAGATAACCGCGTTTATGCTGGCCAGCCTGCTGATGCAAGCGCTGCTGCTGCTGACGGGGAAGGCGCGGCGGTGGGATCCGGCGTGGCGCCACGTGGCGTGGGTGGCGTACAACGCCTCGTCCTACGTTGGCAGCGCGGCGCTTGGGGCCCTGGCGCAGCAGGCGGCAGCGGCAGTCCTGGCGGGGTCGGCGGGCGGGCCGCGCGCGGCGGCCATTTACGCGATATGGGCGCCCCTGCTGCTGCTGCATTTGGGCGGGCCCGACAACGTGTCTGCCTTCGACCCCGCCGACGCCGAGCTCTGGCCTCGGGAGGGCCTCACCATGGCCCTGCGCCTCCTCACCGCCGCCTACGTGGTCGCCACGTGCGCCCGCGGCGGGGCCCCCGTCCTCGTCAGCGCCATCCTCCTCCTGCTCGTGGGCGCCTTCAAGTATGTGGAGCACATCCAGGCCCTCCGTCTCGCCTCCCGCGAGGCCATCGTTGCTTCCACCCTCCCCATCTACTACTACATGCTGTGGGAGCCCACCATCCAGCCCCAGTATCACAGCGACGACCCCCATCGTCCCCGCTTCTACTACATCATCTCAGGAGACAAGAAATGGTATGAGGCTTACCTCAAAGAGAATGACTTCGTCAAGGCCCGCCATAGCTCCCCTTTGGTCACCCTGGATGACATTCTCACCTGCCCCGTGCTGGCACAATTCACGCGGCCGCCGTTGCAGGAGGTTAAGCAGCCAAGCTCCGGCCTCCAGAATCCCCCTCTCGGCCTTCTCTGCCTCGGCTTCGCCCTTCACAAGATGTACAAGAGGCGCTTCTCTCACCTCTTCATGTACGAATGGCGAAATGTTAAGATCAGGGAGCTCTTCTTAGCCCGGGCCAGTAATGTAGGTGATCTGGTGTGGGACGAGCAGGAGATCCTCCGGCTGCTGGAGGTCGAGCTGAGCTTCCTGTACGACGCGCTCTACACCAACGCAGCGGGGACGGCTTACTCCAAGCAAGGTGTCTTCTTCAGAGTCGCCTCTGCTGTATTGCTGACTGTCACCGGTGTCTACATCTTCAACAGCATCCACTTCTCGAAGTCCGCCGAGCAAGTTAGTAACGCCAGGGTCATCACCTTCCTCCTCTTCTCTGCTGCTCTCGGGGTAGAATTCTATCAGCTGCTGCGACTTATGTTCTCGGACTGGACAAGGGTATGGCTGGCCTCGTCATGTGTGAAACTGCATCGCGCAGCTGAATCGAGCTCCAATTCTAGCTCATCGTGGTGCGTGAAAGCTGCGGGTCAAGCATCCATAGCAGCTCTCCAGTCTGCGGCAGTCGTATGGCTCTGGGTCTCTGGCCGGACGCCAAGGCTGACTCGGCTGTGGAAGCCCATTGAGGTGGGGCAGTACACGATGCTGCAGAGCGATGTGGAAAGAGAGCTGCGGCTAGCTGCGATGGCGTCTCACAATAATCAAACTAGAGCAATATCAACAGGGAGCTGCGGCTGCGTACTCATCCATGGCTGCCAGAGGGAGATGGTCCTGAGAGGGGCTCGTGCGCAGGAGACGAAGACGTATGTGATAGGCAAGGTCGTGGAGCGCTGCAGAGAGATATGGGGATCGTCTCCGGGCGCGATCCTGCAGCCCCTGTCGAGCCCCTTCTGGTTTGCGCAGAAATACGTGCAGAAGGGGAGGAGCTACGATGCCGTGCTCAAGGCTCTTGTAGGATGGCATCCGGGCGACACCGTGTACTACATGGACCTGGAGCACCTCGTGGTAACGTGGCACCTTGCGACTTGCCTGTGCGAGCAGCTCCTCATCGCAGAGCTTCATGGCATCATCAATCCTAATAATGTAGGCGCAGCTGGTGCCAGCAGCAGCAGCAGCAGCCCACTACGAGTGCCGCCGAATCTTCTCGGCCTCGTTTCCATGGCCTCGCGCCTGTCTAGGTACTAGAATTTTCTTCCCTTGAATTTCTTTTAAAAAGTGATGAATGAAAAAAATAATGTGGCCTAGTTTCTAATATGAGCAAAATTGACTTAGGAATACAATACGCTTACACATTCGAGCCTCTTGCTAATGAGGTTGTAGCTGAAGTGTTTAAGTGTGTGGGTGTGTGAATTTAAACCTTGGGTATACTTTCAAGTCTTTCTCACAAAAAAAAACATTCAAGACACCCCTCTAACCTCCTTCCCTTGCCACCTACCACCATTTTCTTATCAAGGTCTATCACTTTATTAGCCCTCGACCCTAATGCATTGTTGTATTCATACAATGCACACATGAGGGCACATGCAAACATATTTATGGAATATTCCGTGCCTTTTATGAGCTCATATCATTTGGTCAAATGAATGAGTTACCAAGCCATAGTCACAAAGCTACATGTGCACATTCCATAACCTTTTGGTTACACATTGATGCCTTTTACCCTATGACGATAGATGAACTAGTTCGCATCATGTGCCTAATATATTATTAAATTATAGCACCACAAGGAGTGTGCCCTAGAGTGTTAGGAACTTTGGAGGTGTGAGGTATCAAGGTCTTTGATTGTGGTGTACATTATATGTCTCAAATCCTAGGGTTTGTTCGCACCCAAGTACTTACTTTGTTATTTCGTCTAGGTATCAACATAGTAGATGGACTTGCAATTACTTACAAGTTGCAACTAGAGGATATCCTTAAGTTACCACCATCAATTTTCTATTGAACTCCTCTTTAATAGGTCAATCGAAAACATTAATACTAATGGCAAGAACTTGAAGAGTTATGGAATAACCCAAATTTCTTGAAGAGGAAGGGCTAGCAAGGCATCCAACCAATCAATGCATATAAGAATCATTTTCAAACAAATCGGTCATAAACTTCATCTATCTCGTACCAAGGCCTATACCATAGAAGCACTATGGCCTAAATGTCACTTTATCTAGTGATATGCTTTAATGACGTCCATTAGAGGTTAACAACAAGATTATTTGTTTCAAGACCTTTTCAATGAGATATAGCATGGTAGGAAATTATGATTGTCTTTGGGTCTTTAGCATAACAACAATTGTTATAATTAGTATTATCCAATGGCATACTATTTTATAATAGCTTCACATGCTTGTGCCCTAATATACTCTCCTTTCACCTCTTTGATGGACAATGATAAGGGAGCATAACTTTACTGAGAGCTCCATGATTAATCAGTTTGATTTCAGAATGGAGAAAGAATACAAGGAAGCTTTGACACTGAATTATCAAAATGTTAAAATTCTATGAACCACGCACTCGACTATGTGGTGGTGCATTGAATTTCCTTTGTATTCACACTCCTTGCATTGAACGCAAGGAAGCCTTGTCCATTGCTACAATGTGTGTAATAAGCGCCACATAGAATCTCACCGTTTGATTACAATATTTTCACTCAAGCAGTTCACATTAAAATGTTGAAGTGGAGCACATGAGTCCAATAAGATAAATTTAATTCAAAGCATTGAGAAAATATATAGAATTATAATTATAGGAGGTATTTTAAGTCAATTTTAGAAAAAAGAGAGGATAATATTATGAAGAAAAAGAGGTAAATTTATTCATCATGACGTGTAATGGTTATTTAAGATACCCTTGAATGCAACTGGTATAGAACATTTCTTTGAAGTTAACCACCCCCCCCTCCCTCCAAAAAAAAAAGAAAAAGAAGAAAACCCAAAAACTCCTCCCACTTGTATTTTCAAGTTGGAAAATAGGCATTTGTGACTTTATCACCCTTCTTTTTAAAGTAAACTTCCTTAGTAAGCAATATGATGGGTGATTTTTTATATTGACATATTTTCAAACATCTAGTCATCAAGTTTAAGAATCTATAATGAATCATGTCTTCCACATTTCTTTTACTATCTTCTTCTAGAGTGAATGAACCAAAGGCTTCATTGTGAGGTGGGCATCTAAACTCGTCTTCTACATTTGTCAACCTAAAAGTATCATGTTTGGAACTCTTTTATCATCTAATGTAGAATTTATATGACGAATTTTATCATCCTAAAGTAATCACATTATGTTTTCTTCTTTTTTTAAATGTAGCTACCATTTGTATTTCATCGAAGATTGGCTAACCCACCTTGAAGGTTTATGTAGGTATGCAACTTATCTCCTTGTACAAAAGACACAACTCTTGCCAAGCCACCCTGAAATTAGTAGGCAACTAGCTAGAAATACGGAACTAAAGCTTCGTCAAATGCTTACCACAATGCCACCAATAAAGGAACCATTCATTCTTAAGGAGCAATATGACTCTTCGATCCTTAAGAAAGTTTTAGTGATTGTTGAAGAGGAGGAAAACAAGGTGGAAGACAATGAGCTCACAAATGCAATAAAAGCTACTAAAGTCTTGCAATATGAGTTGGATTTGGTGGATAGATGGCAATTTATTGGAGATATATGGGTTGATCTCATCATGCACATGGCTTATGACAACATGTCTATAGAACACTTACAACAACTTACTCAAGGAGAAGAGCTCTTAACTCAGTTATGGGTGTTGTTGGGACATGTGGGTTATGGTAAACAATGACACTTAAACTTGATCATTTTGTATAGTAAATTCAATGACATGTAGAATGCATTATAGGTGTCATGCAATATATATAAAAGAATATCACTTGAAATTGATAATATTTGTCAAGAAGCATTTTAACAAATGTTCATAACATGTCGTTGTAGGTCCTTTCGTTAGTGTGACAAATGGAATTAGATTGGTAAAAGCTCTATTTGCCAACAAAACATGATTGTCTAAACATGATAATGTCTAGTGATAAATGATTTGATACTTGTGTCTGACAATGGGTCAAATCATGAACTAATGTATATACCTTGAATCGACATGTTCTATATTTCAACACTTAAATTTTTATTAAATACAAGAACATCATTTGATATTCGTATAAGAAGATTGGAAATACGTGTCCTTTTAGTGACATAATGTTGTTTGATAAAATTGTGTGTTCTAATATTTAATGTGTAAAGACCATGTGTTGAATTATAAAAGTCACTTCGTATTTGACTTTGGGAAGTTACAAATCTCGTGAAGACTTTCTTCAAAGATTTAGGATATATGAAGTGTAAAAACAATGTTTTGAGATGTTGAACTATTAAGGTGCATTTTTATGTTGAGTTTGGGAAATCACAAATCTCTACAATCAAAGTATCTTTGGAGATTTAGAACAATGTTTCATTTTAGTGTATATTAATGATATTAACTTCTTTTTGTGATAATTTTCTCCAATTTTTTGAAGCATTCAATTCAATCAAATGGATACTTAGTTTTATGGTATGTTTCAATAACATGTATAATAAAACCCAAAAACCTTCAATAGACAATGTTTATCATGACACATTTGCAATGAAGTTCTATATCTAACTTAAACTAGACAAGTTTCACTCAATAACTAGTTCGATGGGGTACCACTTACAAGCTTTGTGGTTCAACCTTGTGGCTGAGCATCGACAATGCATGTTTTTGCTCATTGTTGTACATATGGTTAGGAGAAAATAGACCAAAGAATGCCATGAATTATGAAAATGAAGCAACATACTACAAAAAATACGGGGTATAAGGGCCATTATTGCAAAAGCACAATTGGTTAAGAAAATGAATGGTGACATTAATAGCAATGCTTATACTAATGCTTTAGAGATGCTATTAGAGATCGTATTAGGAATTCTATTAATGATGCTAGAAGCATCTAATAGCAATGCCAATAGTGGTGCTAATAGTGATAGTTATAGCAACACAATAATTGTAGGAAAAACATCAATACTAATAGTAGCAATGGTTTCATTTTTCTTTGAGTGGACATTGGATAGCAACCAAGCAAGTACCTTGATCATTAAATATTTAAGATTGCATGATTTGACGCATAAAAAAACTTGAACAAAAATACATATAAGACATATTCATGGAACATTGAAAATTTTTGCATGTCCATTATTAGTAGCAAATAATCGGACTTCATGTAGAATTGAAATACATATACAAAAGGGGAGGAGCTACAATGTTGCTCTCGAGGCTCTTTTTGGATGGCATTTAATAGACACCGTGTACTACCTGAACCTAGAGCACCTTGTAGCAATATATGCACATATGAGGTAAGCACCTTTCACAAAATATTGAACAGTTTTTACTAACTCGTCTGGTACCTAACAAAAATCTAGCTTTCTTATTGGAAAAGGGAAATGCCTCAAGGAATCCTTATTTTGCTAATGGTTGACACAAACGATCATGAACTGGACAACCCTCTTTCCATCTTTGCTTTGGATCCACTCGTCGTACAGAACCTTAGTCTCCATCCAAGACTTAGCAATAAATGGCTGTCCCAAAATAATAGGATAGGAACAAGAATTTTGCACAAGGAAATGATAAGACTCTTTCACATCTCCAATAGAAATCTTCAAGTTTGGACAAGCAACATACAAATCTCCTATAGTATTGTTGGCTGCACGCATGCGCCAACCATGATCCACATCAAGTGGCCATCTACCCCAATATCATATAATCCATGTACTATGACATTAATCTCGGAGCCATGATCCAAAAGAGCAACACAAAGGATCTCCATCTCACCAAGCTTGACTACAGTCTCCGTAGTCGCATGAGCCTGGTGGCAACGAGAAAAATGGCTATGAGGCACCAATCTAGATGCATCTTCACTCTCAACATATTGTACGGACTAAAGTAAAGGCTTAAGAGTCTTCTTGGATTGTATACATAAAGCTTCATCTATAGACTCCTTAGTAATCTCCTCATCAGAATCAATCTCCTCAATTTGCAGCCCATAGATAATAGCCTCATAGCAACTGCTATAGCCTCTCGATGGATCATATCCTTTGTCGGTTCTTCAATAACTTGTCGTTTTCTTTTAATGATGTCGATGATAACATCATGACATTCTCCTTTGGAAATCCCCAAGACTTCTCCAAGAATGAATTTAATTTTGCAGTCAAAAATCTGATCATCAAGTATATTTTTCAAGTCTGTAGTCGTCTCAATGTTAGAAAGTAGCTTGAATCCATGCTGCTTTTTTGGCTTCAGATCCTTGTCTTCAGGGCTTTCTGATCTTCCTATGCTTTTGGCTTCTAAACATCAGCCATACTCTGCTTTGGTCCTAAGGAAGAAGGTTGAGAAGCTAGATCATTTCTCCTAGTCACCCTCTTCAAACCTTCAAGCTGATCATTATCTCGTTTCCGCTATTCCTCAACAAGCGCTTTAAATCCTTGATATAAGCATAAATAGAAAAGACATCAACTCAATCATCCCATCCAGTCCCTTTTCTGATCGCATCACCTATGGCTGAAATTTTGGATTATGAGGCTTTTCCCTTCTTCTTTGTGTCGTGCAGTGCATATGACCATAAAGGAGATTTATTCTTTGGCAACTGCTCCAACTAAAGGCCATAGAAAACTGCTTCTCTTGCCACCTCTCGCATCACATAAGAAGAGTGCAAAAGAGACTCCAACAATTTCTTCCCCTTACCAAAATTTGGTTCAATCAGCTGCTATGTATCTCCAGAACATATCATCTTATACTTCCAGACTACCAACTTCAGCCTTCTCGCCTCTTCAAAATCTTGATAGTCCTTTTGCTCATGATCTGGACTATCACAACACGTGCAACGATGGACATAATCATTCCTGGAAGAATTTTAGGAGTAGAATAAGTTGGGGTTGAAATTGGAGCTAGACTAAGTGGCTGTTGCTCCATTCTGGTCATCTTGATTTGTAGGTCTTTGAAGTTCTTTGAAATCTCCTCCACCACAACTTCGATAGTCAGTTTTGCAGATAGTCTGACAACCGCAGTAGGAATAAGCATAGGCATATGTATAGACACAGGATGAGAAATATGAGTAGTGGCTGGTGCAACAGAAGAAGTAGGAGAGGTCATGGTAGGAGAAGACATCGCTGAAGGTGACAATATCCCGTTTTGCAAGCGAGCCTTCCATTTTTACCTCTTTTAAGTGTAGAAACTGCATCGACACAGCATCATGCCAATCTATCTTCAATCCCATAGGCAAAGTATGGTCTTTAAGAAGCTCTCCCAACTCCTCTTGAAGTGTAGGAATTAGCCGCCTAAATAACTCCACTTTCTTCGAGTTTAGAGCTATTTGCTCTAGTACATCCAACTGGTTATATTTCTCTTCAAACTCCCGCAACAACTCAAAAGCAACAAGACATTTGTTGGGCTGATAGACCCACTCTCTGAATGTCTTCCGTGTAGCAATACCATAATCCTCCAGAAAATATTCATCTTAGAGCTCTTTCTTGAAAACATTCCAGTTAGAGACTTGCACAAACAAATCTGTCACTCTAACCCGTAAAGTAGGCGTGGCAAGCCGTAAGAAATAATTGCTCCAATTGGTCGGAACTCCGAAGAAGCGCATCTGGCTTTCAAAGGATTTAATGGAGGCTGAAACATTCCATCCATCAAATAATTTTTGCTCACTAACCACAACCTTGATCTCCTTGGTCGAACCATGTGTATGCTCTTGTTCTTAATGCAACATTCGTTGTTGATCCAACTGTTACTAATGCAACTATTGCTGGTACTGCATAGATAATTGCAGCTACTCATTCTACATCATAATGGTTGAAGAAAGAGTTTGTAATAAAGTCTTCATCTCATTAGTCTTGAAAAGGAAGAAGCAATCAATGAAGTGGGTGGATTAGTCACCCATCTCGATGATCAGAAACGACACTTTCACGTCTAGTTCACCAGATGTCACACGAAATTCGTGCAAGGGGGTTCATGAAAGTCGCTTGCCGTAGGGATGCTTTGTGATGGGAGTACTCAACACAAAATAATTATCCAAAAGAATTTTAGATTTAAGACGAATGAGAAAACAAACTTTTCGATTAAAGATATAGACATGATGCGAGATCAAAAGACTCTCGGATATGATCAAAAGCTTTCGAGGAAGACAAGGTCAAAATCTCAAACTTAGAGAGAAGAGAAGAAGGTGGAATGTCAGGTTTTAAGAAAAGAACTTCAAGGAAGGCGAGGAGCACCAAGCTGAAACTTAAGCCACTCTCGTAGAATTTGATGATGAGAACTTTAAAGAGGGCAAGGAGCTCATAGCTCGACTCAAAAGCCACTCCATGGAACTTGATGACAACCTTCAAAGTAGGCGAGGAGCTTAAAGCTCGAACTCTAGAGCCTCACTCCTATGCAACTCGATAGCGAAACTTAATTGTAGGTGAGAGGCTTAAAGCTTGACCTCAAGCCTCTCTCTTGAAATTGATGACAATATCTTCGAAGAGGGCGAGGGACACAAGCTCCACCTCAAGCCTCTCTCTCTTGATTTTGATGGCCCCCCTAAGGCTCTCATAGTGTCACTCTTTTATAGTTTTCTCTCCTACACCTTCACATTGTGCTTTTCTTTTCCAAAAAAAGCCTAAGGCATTTAGCTTTAAAAAACATTAAGGTTTATGTTTTTAAAGCTTGTGCTTTTAAAAAAAACTTAAACGTTGAATGCATCGTAACTTCTTTTCGTTAAAAGCTTACCTATTAAGCTTTTTCGCCACCTTAGATGTCAATGATGATCTTCCTACCAGTAAGACCAGCATCAAGCTCTTCTTCATCCATTACATGAACATGAAACACATGAACATGACTGACTAGCTGACTAACTCGCCTCCTGACTATTCGAAGGCTTGCCATACAACAGTCCAATATAGTTCTTGAATTCCTTATTACTTGTCATCTCCATCAATGCAAGCTTTGAAATTTTCCTCATAAGACTAACATTACCATGCAGTCCTCCAATCACAAAATGCCCTGATGAAAGATTGTCTTCTCATCCAAGTTCTTCTCTGGAATGAAAGACTTCCAGCAGTTTGCTTCACTACTGATCTTCTAGCTAGAATCGGTCCATCCAAGCCTCTGTTGGAGAAAAACTCAGCATACACAATGTACTCTTGTTAGAAACTCTTTGAAAGTACTCCTCTTTGATCTTGTAAGTTTAGATACCTTGGATCTACAATGGAAATATCCCAGGCTGTATCCAAATAGATATGTCTCCCTAAAATGTTGATTTGAATACGGACAAAAAGAACAAGCAATGTGAGTGCCCACATCGAACAGGTTGCACCTGTAAAACTTAGTATATTCAATTCCTACCATAGTTTGAGCTTTTCTTCCCAAGAACTCTCTCTTCCTTGTGCCAGCATTTCAGTTATAGTTGAAATATCTAACTGATCAAAAAGCTAGCTTTTTAGAGAAGGTAAAATGGTTGGTAAAGTAGTTGTGTTTGAAATCCGTTGTATATTTTGAAAATGATGTTGCAACTGATACTCGACATCTTATTTAGTTTGTTGAAAGACATACATGCTTAGTCCTCTTTCCTCAATTTTAGTGTGTTTGCCACCCATAACGAGCCTTGACAGCTTTATAGAAAACATAGCCAATGACAACTGCACCAGGTAATAGAAGAAGTTTTTTCTTATGACGTCTAACCCAATCCATTATAACCATGATGTCTCATTCAGAGGTCATCCAATTAGCTCTTCCACTAATCCTTAACAATGGCAAAAAGATAATGTATTATAACCATCTTCACCACCTCTATTGGATTAGACAAAAAGGGAGCAAAGAAGTGGGGGTGGCTATGAAGGGCTAGAAAAATGAGTCCACCTCATTAGGATAAGCAGCAGGGCTATCAGGAGCAATAGACAAAGCCTTACCAATTGAGACGCAAGGGATAAAAGGGCTATCAATGGTGATTTTCATGATCCCCAGGGGGGGTAATACTTCTTTAGATGATAGCCAATTATTAGAAAATGATCATAAAAAAGCATCCACAATTTATATGGATACAGAGCCATTAAGGTTGATAGCAAGTACCTTGTAGAGGCCCATCTAGTATTGTTGGAGCTTTCTTGGAAACTTGCCAAATATCAAGTCATAGGCTAGAAATAAGTTACCTTCTTTAAATTCCTTGTGCTTGATGAAGCTATCATGATAGGCATTTTGTCATGCCTATGTGGCTTCCATACACTGTAGGGCAATTCTACAAGTCTCATCTAGACATTCCATGTGTAGTAGCCAGTGTTGCAGGGACTCATGATTGCCTAGACGTTCTTTGATAGCCACGCACAAAGAGGGTAGCTCTAACTCAACAAAAAAAATGACTTGTATACCGTACACCAACCGAAAAGGTGTTTGTCATATAGCAACCTTATGGGAGGTTCTGTATACCCAGAGGGCCCTTGTAAGTCGATCGTCCCAATTAGGGTGATGTGCAACAATTCTCCTTGTGAGAATCAAGTAGAGAATATGATTGGTAACTTCAACCTAGCCATTGGCTCTAAGGTAATAAGGCGTGGACTTACAATGGCGGATCTTGTACAGCTCTATCAATTCTTTTATAATCTTGTTAAGAAAGTGAGTACATTTTTCACTTACTAGCTCTAGGGGACTGCCAAATGTAAAAATGTCGGATCTAGAGCATGGCAGAAGCTATGGAGGTTGGAAGATGAAGACTAAATTTATGTTGACATGGATAATGAGTAGACAATTGTTACACAAATGAATTAGGTTCCAAGATGCCAGAAGCTTGGACTCATAAAGACAATCTTGTGTATTGGACTGACAATGACAATGACACTAACTGAAAGACAAAAGCATCATGATATTGCATTCATCATTATGAAGTGATAGTTAAGTACAATGCTTTATAGAAGTTGGGTTGTTCTACTCTCCTCATTATGCATATGGGATTTAGGACATCTTATCCTAGAGTATACGTCATTTGTCTATTTCTCAACACCCCCATTAAATGATGAGTCCCTACACTTGCTGGCTTTTAACCCCCTCTACATGGTGACATGGCCTAAGAGACTAGCTCATAGGTAGCCTAGTTAAGTTAAAGCTTGAAACTTTACATCTTTGGTAAGGGTTTTTACAAAGCAAATCCACTAAGGAAAAAATAGAGATCCACTATGGGAAAAACATAAGAAAGATACAATGAAAATTCTTTAGAACAATTGGTGAGAGTTGTTGATGGTAGTGGAAGTATCTTCTTCTTCTTTTTCATTCTTGAACTGGTTCTGATGGTGATCATTCTGCATCTGATGTGCTCTTTTCTTGTGGAAGTATTCATTGGATGTATGGCCAGTCTTGCCATAGTAATGACATATAATCTAATCCTTGTTGTTGTTGGTGCTGAGTCCTTTACCACGGCCTTTTGCTCCATAAGTGCCCTTGGCGTACAAGAGACTTTCTTTGGTGGTGTGTTCCTTTGCATCCCTACTTTTAACTTTACTTTCTCCATAAAGTAGTGAGTACTCTCAATATCTTTAAGTGAGAGACTTGGAACATTACTTAGGGTGGACACAAGATTCTCATATGGATCCTTATTTACACTTGTAAGCAGTATGACTATTGTTTCATCTTCATCAATATTCTTCATAAAAGTTGCAAGTTGGGTTTTTAGGCTCTTGAACTTGTTAATGTGTATAGTCATGGAAGCACTATCTTTTATATTCAATTTATAAAACATAAAACTGCACGAGCTTTAAATTCTTTGCTTGGGTACCAAATATCCTATCAAGATCCTCCCAAGCAATTCTAGTATCTTTGATGCTAGAGATATGATGTAGCACATCATCACTTAGTCTTTAGGCAATGATGCCTAGTGCCTTGTTACTCATTGTAGAGGCAAGTCAACTGCCAAGACCCATGGACCGCTTATTGTTCAAGCGTTTCAAGCAAGTACTAATGGCTACCTCTTACATACTCGATGCGCCATACCTCTCTACGAGTGTAGTGATCTTACCTTGATGCCTGATTGAGTTGCTACCTCTCTCAAGCAAATCAATAGCTCCAGATTCTTGATGCAAGCTCAAGCATCCTCAAACCTTCACCTCCAAGCCCCATCCTCCATAGCCATGCGCGAGATGAGAGAAGAGAAGAGAAGAAGAAGAGAGGAGATGAAGAAGGGCTTCACCTCCAAGATCCCTCACTCTCACACACTCCCTCACTCACTCACACTCCCTCCCTCAAGCACTCACAAGCAAGCAAGAGAAGAGAAGAGAAGACGAGAAGAAGAAGAGTCCACTTTGCCACACACCAAAGAATGAGCTCTCACTCACTTTTGAACTTTATATACAAAACCCTCTTTCCCTTGGGCGGTCATTTCCTTTTTAATGGCTGGCTAGGCCCTTTTTCCATTATTCTCTTATCTTCCTAGCTTTCTTTCTACAGTCCATCTACCTTTACAAATTGCATGGGTCAGAGCTTGGCGCTCTTAAAATAAATCATGGTGTGCCTTGAGCTCATTTACAAAAGTTTTGACGCACTTTTTTTGTGTGTATCTCTCCTTAATTTAGGACTTTTTCACACTTCTTGTACTTCCCAAATTTTATTAGTGTGCCCTCGTCCTCCATTCCGCTTTTGCCTTGGCCTTGTGTTCTGGTTTAGATTTTCCGGATTTTTCACCTTGTTCGTTTAAGGGTTAACACTCATCTTCTTCCATTCTTTGGTTTTTGGTGGAGCTACTACAAGGATCCCACTTTTTGAATCTTCTTTCTCGCCATCTACATCACCTTCATCATCTTCAAAGAGATTCCAAAGGTCTTTCCTCATGAGGTGATACATGGTCTTTTCCTTCTAGGCATGGGAGCCTTCTCCATTGAACTTTGCTATTTGTTCGAGCTCTGCCATTTTTGATCAACAGCAAATCAGCCAGCAAAGGAGTTGTACTTCAATGTGTCAAGAGACACAAGATTATTAGTGTTTAACAACACTACATGAGTATTAAAAAGATATTATCTTGAAGCTCAATGTCAGATGTTGATGCTTGATCTTCTAATTGCTTGTTGATTAAGTTTGATGCTTTGTTGAAAATTAGGTGCTTAGTAAGACTAGAATGATAGAGTCTTCAGTGGACTAAGAGAAGTAAGAAATGAAAGGTTTTATGACCTTGAGGAAACTTGGCTATGACTGCCCTTTTAGGGTTTTAGGACAGGGGCCTGGTTTTTTTACTTACTGCAGCTTACAGAGATGGACATTTGGGAAACCCTCTGAGTTGGAGAAGCTTAGGTATAGCTCTTTGAGAGCCCTATGGTTGTAGGGTAGATCGTGCAGCGTAGAGGGCAAATCATTGTACGGACAATAAACAATGTAGTTCTCGACAATGAGTTTGAATTCTGACAATGTTGAGCTCTGGAGTGGCTAATATCAAGCTTTTATGTGATATATAGTAGTGCCCTGAGTCAGGAAACAAATTCCTAGAATGAAGCAAGTTGAGATATACTCTGGTTTGAGAGGTCCAGAAGCTCAAAGTTAGGTAGGTACTGTTTTGGCTATGGCAGATACAAGGTCAAATTTTGAGGTGGTAATACTTAAAAGAACCTATGAAACTCTTGATATTTTGCCACTCATAGCAAGCCAAAGGGTATACTTTTGTAAATATAAGACAATTATTTATATAGATATCATGAAATTGATCACTATCAATATACTACAAAGATTTACAGTTTGTAATATTTCGTAGAACAATTATAATGGGTGTAATGTGTGTGTGTGTGTGTGTGTGTGTGTTTGTGTGTGTGTGTGTGTGGGAGAATTCGCTCAACTGCCAAGACCCACAAACCACATATTGATCAAGCGTTTCAAGCCGAGCACTAATGGCTACCTCCCACATAGTCAACGCACCATCCATATCTACGGATGTAGCGAGCTTACCTCCATGCCAATCGAGTTACCTCCTTTCCCGCGCACCCTGGTAGCTCCACGATTCAAGTGCAAGCTTCAAGCAAGCTCCATCCTCAAGCTCCACACTCCAAGCTCCATCACCACGAGCAAGCCAAGAGAAGAGAAGAGAAGAGAAGAAGAGAGGAGAAGATGGAGAGCTTCTCCTCCCCGGTCCCTCACCCTCACACACTCACTCCCTCACACTCACACTTCCTCTCTCAAGCACAAGCTCAAGCAAGCAAGAATAAGAAGAAGAAGAAGAAGAAGAAGAAGAGGAGACCTACTTTTAGCCACACACAAGAATGAGCTTCTCATTCACTTTTGAACTTTATATACAAAACCCTAAATCCATTTTTGGGCGGTCATTCCCTTATCCCCTTTTTTACATGGCCGGCCGTGGTCTAGGCCATTTTTTTCATTGTCCTTCTATCTTCCTAGCTTTCTTTCCACCGCCCGTCCACATTTACAAATTGCACGGGTGAGAGCCCGGTGCTGTTTAAATTAAATCACGATGCGCTTGTACTCTTTTACAAAAGTATTGACTTACGCTTTTCCTTGTGCGTCTTTTTCCCTTATTTAGGACTTTTCTACACTTCTTGTGTTTCTAGATTTTTCTTGGCGCGCCTTCGTCTTCCGTTTCACTTTTGCCTTGGCCTTATCTTCTGCTTCAACTTTTCTGGATTTTCCATCTTTGTTCATTTGAGGGTTAACATTACCCCCCTCCTAGACGAGTGCCAGTCCCATGGCACTCACTGTCATAGGTAGCAGGCTTTGGCATGCACTGAAGACGTGGGTGAAAGGGACATCGATGGTTGCCGTGGAGAAGTGTCGGCGGTGGTGTGGAGGAAGGTTGTTGGGGGCACGTTGGTGGCCTAGGTAGTTGATGGTAGGGTTGTTCGAGTTGGTGGTAGGGCTGTTCTTCGTTGGGAATTGCACTGATGGCCAACACAAGTGTTGGTTTGTTGGGGATTCTGCACATGACGATTCTTGGCGGGCTTGCAGGATGATAAAGGATAAGAGTTCAGAGTTGGATGTCGATGAAGAGCGAACGATACTTTCGTTGGAGTCTTCAATACATGCAATTGAAAACCTCTCATAGGTGGTCTTTCCCTAGGGGTAGTGCTAGTCTTCTCTATTGTGCACAAGACATAGTTCAATTAGTTTGGGAGACAGGTCGAACTCTAAGCAAGCTGAGAGTATTGTCTTGCACTTAAGGACCCAAACTATGTATATATTTTGGTGCAGATATTATGTGAGTGCTCATGCATACTTAGATATTACGTAGTTAGAAGACCGCGGGTTGGTTTCTCGTAACAATGTATGGATAAAGCAAAGTTATCCATGTTGAGAAGAGGTACACATGAAGTTGTATGAGACATTCTTTGCATTGTGACTGCATGATGTTCATAGCCATTCGTGCGGTGCTTACCACAAATGGTATTAAGGCAGTGTGCATGAGGGAATCGTGCGAATGGGTCAGGGTGACAGGTCTAACCATAGGCGAGGTAAGCTCCCTAGGTATGTCCTGTGCTTGATGTGCCCTGAACAATTATGGATGATGCTAAGGGGCTAGGAGACTAGGGACAGAGCCAGCCGCGACGAAGGTCACTGGACGCACCTAATTTAAGGACCCCTAGGTACTGTGCTGTGATCGTGGGTGCTTCATATCTTTTTCTTCTTTTCTTGTATTTTTTGTTCTTCTTTTTTTCGTTTTCTTTTTCTTCTTTTTCTTGTGCTCTTTTTTTTTCCTTCTTTCTTTCTTTCTTTCTTTCTTTGTTTCTCTTATCTTTTCTCCCTATTTTTTTTTTGACTTGCCTGAGTACAATCATTGCAATATGTTGAGGCTATCAGCCTTTCAATGGGTTGGAAAATGTCAAACTTCGAAGGCTCAGGAAATGGATATTACAGTGATGATTATGTCCTAACCTCGTTGTTAGAGAGGCAGTCGTTGAGATGGGGAGATACACTTGAGATATTGCAACCCTCTTTGGTATGTGCAATATTGGTACAATTGGGATAACAGTTGTCGTGATTGCTCGACGTAGAGTGTGCGATGTGGGCACTCGCACGGTTGATTTTTGCTTTCGGCAGTGGGCCTTGTCGCGGCTCTTTGTGGGGTCGGTGGTCTTGCGGTGACTTGGACATTGAACACTTTCGCACAAACACTTGCATCATCTTGCATCCACTTGTCACTTCATGAGAGTATATGCACGGCATATGCCGCAACTATAATAAACCAATGTAATGCAAGGAGACATCACTTATCTGAATTTCATGGTGTTTACTTAGATACTTATCACCTCCGCTTGATTAGCTTTTTCTTTTACTAAAGATGTATATTAAACGCAGAATCATCCAAAATATATTGCAAAGGCATCAATGAAGATGATTCCTTTTGAAGGCTTGGTGGTTTCGAAAATGATCCATGGAGAAGGATTCATCTACAAATGTCTTTGGAGGATTTTGAAAGAACTACAGGCAGCACATCCTTTCTAACGAAACAATGTATCTGCTAGGTAGACATAGGGCATGAAAATACAAGACATCCAACTGGTGGGAGTCAGTGTTCACATTGACATTCATACAAAGCTTTGGAATGGCCTTTTGATCATTATGGGAATGCCTATGCATGTATGCTAGATACCAAGCAAAATGAGCTGTCAATCTCACTGAAGGATCTAGAGATTGTGAATATTGCTCTCATATACAGTTACACTGTTTTGATAGAATTAACTATCTCTGGCTCTCTCTCTCTCTCTCTCTCAATAGTACATCATCTCCTCACTACAATACTCTTATAATAACTCTCAATAATCCTTCTTAGGTCGTGGATGCACCTCCCAAGAGGTATGTCTGATATGAAGAGTCACCAGAGCCACTACAGTGTCTTTTCAAAGCTCACTACTGTCACTATCACTTCAGTATTCTCTTCTTTCTTCAGTAGCTGCTTCTTCCACTTGTTTTAGCTCTTTTGAACTTAGATTCATCCTTTCCAAAAGTTAGAAAAATTTCCCAAAGTCACCCATACATTCTACAGAACACTTACGAAGGTCTACAGAACAGTTACAGTACAGTACAAGAGCAGCTATAGTACAGTTACAATACAGAGACAGAGTAGAGACAGAAGGTCTACAGAGGGTTACAGAAGGTCATCAGAATCTCATAACTCATACTCAAACCATTCCAAACTTATCAAAAACTATTCAATAAGCTTCCAAAAGATCTCAATCTTCATCAATCACCAATTCATGCTTCATACAGAAGAAAATCAGAACAAAACAGAAGCTATACAGAACAATTAGAACCTTAGCAGAACATCATAGAGATTCATATCTCCACTGAGAATCATCATGAACTTTCAAAACATAATCAATATCATCCAAAACACTCTCAAACACTTTCATTAATAACCATACAACACTCTAAATCCATAAAAAATCAATCATTCAGTCCTCAAAAACAACAAAAATCAGTCAAAAATTCAGTTTTTTTCAACTCTCAACATATCCCTACACTTAGAAAGGAAGTGTCCTCATGACCTAAGGAAAAAAAGAATATAAGTGCATGAACTTTGGGACTACTAAATGAAGTATTGGATCCTCCATAATTTCCACCAAAGTTGCCATGTTTAGCAATAAAGAAGCTTGCATAGGAATGTCCTTCCTATAATGACAAGTATACCTCTCTACTAACTCAATGGCTTAGAATAGTGGTGAATTTCTGGGCCATAACATCAACTGACAAATTAGGCTCCATACCATAAATATACTTAGGAAAATTTGTATCATCACTCACACTCTCTACATACACGGTAATATTCAAAAATTCATTTGTCTACTCTCTAATTGATAGACTTCTTTGGTCTTACTGATACTATCTTCTAGCCAACTTTCTTTCTCAATGGGAGAGACAAATACTTGAGCCATCTTAGCTTTGAATTTCTCCCAAACATCTACATGTTGATTTCTCCTCTTTATGTACCTCCACCAAGTATGAGCAAAGCCTAGCAAAGTGAATCTTTTGGTCATCTCACCTAGGAAAATGTTAAGATATGACTCTAAGTTTGAAGTCCACTTCTCCAAATCAGCCAATGATGATGTATGACCACTATATTTGGTTAACTCAAGGAGTTTCCTCTCAACAAAGCCTTGCTTTCCATTAGTTACTTAGGATTGCATATCCATGTAACTACCATTGGGGTTTGAAAGATTAGGGGCACTCCTATGATAGTTGGTGTGAAACCTGCTTGGAGGAATAGGTGGCTAACTTTTATTTGTTTGAGGAGGATTTTGCCCATGAATGCTCAAAATAGGCTCATTAGTCCAAAGAATGTCTCTCCAATCTCATAAGTACTTAGTATTCTCTTCTATCTTATGATACCTAATTGAAGATCGCTATTTGATGGCTGAAAGGATTGTTTATCTCTACTCTCTTTGCCTACCATTTGTACTACCACAAGCATAGAAATTTGAGCACTAAGTTTGTCCAAATAATCTCTAGCGGAATAAGTAAATGTCTCCAAGGATTCCTTAGTAGATTGGGCTATTTTCTCCATGAATTCCTTGGTTTTCATATTGGATTTAACCAATTGGTCAACCACTTAATCCAATTTTGAAACTAATTCCATATGTCTAATGGAATGCCTAGTCTCGTGGTTACAAAGAGTGGCATTAAGAGTACTATATGCACCATATTCTTGAGAATATTCACCATCATGACATGCCTTATGTATTGCCTCACATTTCTTCTTAATTTATTGTTGAACATCATCACTATACTTGTTATTTCCCTTGTTTCCAGTCATTTTTGTTCATTGGTACAATGCAGTCCTAGTAGACCTCCTAATACAAAATTGGCTATAACTTTTTTCTTAGATATCAAACTCAAGTACTTTTTTATGGAAAATGAAGCCAATGAGAAACTCTTCAAGATGAGATATGGCATTCAATTTCAAAATCAAAATAGAATGTTCTAAAAATATTATTTAACTATTGTACAAAATAGTCTGTAAAAACACTATTTTAATGTATCCACCTCTCCTATGTCCAAAGTAAGGTCTCCCAATCCTATAATGCCCTGATATGACCTACAGGATTTGAGTACAACCTGAAATATCCTAAATAGACCTTGGAAAATAAATGAATTACTCTGTAACACATATAACAAAGTAGGAAGTTTCCTTAAAGTGGTCCTAGTTCACTATTTGATTAAAACACTCTATATAAGGCCTATAATCAATCTAGGATAACCTATAACACCTATATATGGCTAAAATAAATCCAAATCAATGTTCAAATGCCCTATTGTACTTGAATACACTTGTCTGCTATAAAGAGTGTAATGGATACAATTTTCCTATAGTAAACTTGTGATAACCTATTTAATCCCTATAACTAATAAATGGAGTACAAATGAATGCTATGTAGTTGGAAACTTAAGATCTTCAATGACTTCACTAGTAGTACCTATGGTGAGGGATATAACGGTAGGACAAGCACCCTACACGGGCTCCGAATCACTAGGAGGTGGGCAAGGTTTCCCTCGAGTTTATTGGACGCACCCTTCCGAGATCTTTAATAATTAGGGGAGGGTCACCTCTCTATTGTCCCACTATCTCCCTTGGCATCCACATTTTTCCTCGTGTGGGAATATCAATATGGTAGGAGTAGTCTAATTAAGCAAACATGCATGAGATGCATAACTTAAAAATTATTTCAGCCTTCAATGATATGCAAGTTTTGATTGATGAAAATTGGAATCAAGAAATAGAGATTGGTTGAGGGTCTTACCAATGCAATTCAGTGACTCACTGATGCATGTACTTATTCCTTTACAATATTTCTTTCTTGGGCAAAGAGAATCATACAATCAAATCAGGGTCATCCATCAAGGCGATGTAAATGACATTCATGATGAAATAGGATTGAAATGAATGTTGAATTTCAATTAAAAGTCTCTGATTAATGAGAAAAAATACTAATCTCTAATCTATTGATCAACTTAGAGAATTAATTGATCAAGAATCTCCCATAAACAAGTGGACAAGCTTTGAACAAGTGGATGTTGAGAGATTTCAGAGATTAAGTAAGTAAAATACCTTGATAAAGCTTAAAGAAGATGATTTATTCACTTAGAATCAAGCTTCAATCCAATGGTTGAAAAAAATTTCATAACCCATCATAAAGCTCCAATAATCCATAGAATTCAATTCATACATGCTTGAAGAAGATGAAATCCTTAAAAAATCAATGCCCCAAGCTGGTTGAACACTTGAATAATAAAGATTCAAGGGCTCCCAAATAGTAGTAGAGAAGCCTTGGAGTTCAAGAAGAACCAAATATTTAAGGAATTGAAGTTTCCAAATCTGTGGGTATGGCTATCCTATTGTGTTTTAGGGTTTTCAGCCAAAAGGATGAAGATCAAGGCTCAAATCTTGCAAAAGCTTGCTGTAGGAGTTCCCCACCACTGAGTGTGCTAAGGTTGATTGGAAAGCATGGAAGAGATTGGGAGCAGCAAGAGCATGAAATCAAAGTAGCAAGGGTAGTGAAATTTATGCCCAAATTTGCAAGCCTAATCCTGGAGCTATCACTCAGTTATTGCTGCCATTTTGGTACTCTATCTTAGGCTTAAAAGGTCAAGATTCATTGCCCCAAGGTTAGTGAGTAAGAATAGATCACTAAAGAGAAAGAGATTGAGTTTCTTGGCAACCGCCATAAAAGCTTCAGCCAAAATCTTGAAAGAGAGAAGAAAAAGAAAGACTACCTTGAAAAGTAACTAGACTTTTAATAAAAACTAACTGTATTATCCATGTTCTTATTTATTTTATCTCTAAAATGGCATGACATGGATGTAGGACTTGCTATTCTGTCCAAGATTCCTCCAACTTTATCTTCAAGTACTCCACTTGGCTCTAACTAGGCTATCCTTGGTCTCCTTGGTCATTTCATCTATTTCTTTTTCAAATTAACACTCTGTCCTTGAGTAATGGGAATGTATTTGACATGCATGTAAGCTCAAACACACTAGTTACTACAAAGATTTATTGTTATAGGTTCTTGGACTGAAATTGACATACACAAGTGAGTGGTTTGCATAGATTCAGGCACTTATAGGTTGTATACGAGACTAAATACTATAGCTGCAGATATGGTAAATGCTCAAGGCACTGACAATATCACTCAAATTATGGGAGAGAAACTTGATAATAAAAACTTTGCTTTGTGGAAGTTCAAGATGTAAAATTTCTTGATTTGCAGAGGGTACTAGGATTTGTGTATGGCGGCTAAACTCGGGGGGTTCACTATATATATATTCTCTATATAACGTGCATTCATGGCCTATTTATAAATATCCTAATCTGTGAATTTTTCTTGAATAAAAAACAACCCTTTTCTATTCAATATGTAAGTAACCCCTTTATATGACACCCTTCTATATGTAAAAAATGTATAAAAATGGTGTTTTAAAAACCTCTTATTTTGAACTCACGTTTTATATACATATATACATGGCTAAAGCAGAACCTGAACTGCTTGAACGGAATCCGGCTCATGATTAGTAGAGAGCTCATCGAGAGTGGTTGGAAAGAGCAAGAAAAGTGTTACACTAGTTTTCTTTATGCATTTTTAATGCGATGGCTATGAAAATTAAAAGTTATCAGTCCCTAAAATATGCTTGGGATATTCTCATGAAGAATTATGGTAATGTTACTCATTCAAGGAAGATACAACTGAAGCAGTAGTTTAATAATATATCTAAAAATGGTAGGAGCAACAGAGATAAAGATCATAGTAAATTAGCTTGCTACTATTGGTTTTAAAGTCTTAGAGGATGATATGATTGTAGTTACATTGAATGGATTAGGCAAGAAGTACAAAGAATTTGATACTTCGATTTCTGTAAGAGTAGACCCCCCTAATTGGGATGACTTACTTGCATTTCTACTACATGAGAAAGTCAATCTTGGCTTGAATACAAGTTCGAGTACCTCTTAGAGAGCAGAGATACTATCTTTTACTCTAGTCAGTGAGCTAGAGGTGGTAGAGCTTGTGGAGCTTTTCGAGGTCATGGGGACACTCAGAATACATATGGATAGCAGTAACAAAATGCATGGCAAAGCTTGAATGTGCAAGGACAGCGAGGATTTGCAGTCTTTAGAGGTAGGGGGAGATCACCTAGAGGCAAAGGTTGCTCTTCACAATCGCATATAAACATGATAAAAACTATCATTATTGTGGAAAATATAGACTCATAGCAAAGAACTGTCATAAAAAGCAAGTAGATATGAAGGCAAATGGTAGACAATATGGAAATTATGCATCTTCTAGTTCTAATGGTACATTGGATGATCAGGGAGATAGGATGTTTGCTATGTAGCATGTTTCTAAGAATACATCTAAGCAAGGAAAAGATGATAAGTGGTATAAAGACTCGGGAGCATCTAATCATATGACTCCGCATTGTGAGTGGTTTGATGAGCTGACACTAGGTTCCCATGGACATGTATGCACTGGTGATGATACACATCATGATATTAAGCATATAGGTGTGGTTCCACTAATCATGCATGTTGGCAAAAAGAAGAGTCTATAAGCGCAGCTTATGTGTTTTCCACTCCTCAACAAGGTAAACCTCCTTTACTTTAGCTACACCTTCAATAGATTCACTAGTTGCGCCCTAGCATTTAGCACCAAGTAAAATGACAATTTGAATCCCTTTCTTGAATCCACTAAAGCATTTAGGGAGATCATAGGGCTTACATTGCAAGCGTGCATCAAAGTCAAGGCTCTTGTGAGCTTTCTTAAGATGCTTGCATCTCAACTGAACCAACAAGTTTATCTTGGAGTGTGGTGTTGGGGTAGGGTGAGGGACTTTAGAATCTAAGTCAGTGTTAGCATTTGACTCTAAATCAAACTCCTCCAACGTTGGTGGAGCATCAAAGCGTAGGTCTTCAGAGGATTTAGTAGTGAACGAATCAGGGTTGGAAGTGAGATCAGAAGTATGGGATTCCAATTGATTGTAATCCATTGGCTTGTAGGTACTCAAACCATTCTAAGTCTTATTTAACATGGATAAGGCCAACATCAATGAGCAATGTGGGATGTTTTAAGGGGTTTTGGTCAACTGTGATTTGCTCAATTTTTTTTCCATTAGAGTCATAGTCTACATCAAAACCTGTGTCGCTTTCATACTCAATCGATTTATCATCAAAGTCACTATCCTCCTTTGTATTAGATTAATCAGGGGGCATCATGGAGATAAAAATGTTATTGTAATAATCAAACAAAATTTAATGTATTTTAGTCCAGTGCCATATGGGACATGTTAAGAGCTCTTCAAAGATAAGTAGTTAGCCTCACCCATGTTCTTGAGGGCTCATCTCCATAATGAGAGGAGTTTATAAAGTTCCGGAGTCTATTTGTGGGTGCACGAAAGCCTTTTGGCTTAGATGTTTGTGATGGACCAACATGCATCATTAAGGCACAAAAGGAAGTTCATTAGGAATATCAATCTTGTTTACATGGTCGTAGTCAACTCCTTTCATGATCACAAATGTGAAAGAGGACTTCACACTAGCAATCTTCACTAGTTAATCCTTCAACACAACCAGGGGGTGTACCTTGAAACCATTGGAAACAGTGAGATTAAAGTGGACATGCTCAATTGGAGGGCCACCTCAAGTCTTAAGCACTACTTGATTCACAATGCTAACACTAGCTCTTGTATCAATAATGCCTCTTCTCGTGGAATCACCTAGGGTTTCCACTAGCAAAATGACATGTTGCTCAACTGATGCCAGGAGGCATATTCCACGGTGGATTCCGTGCCACGGTGGATTCCGTGAGGTTTTACGGTGGATTCCGTAAACTTAGATGACCGGGGCTCATACACAAAGAGGATTCTTTGTGCGAGAAGTTGATGGGGACGCCTGTCCTTTTCGGGCGTTTCATTAATTTAGTGTGTATGTGGGTGATTCCATAGCGGGTGATTCCGCAAAATGCATATTAAATTAATAAACGTTTATGAGTTTAGAGTGCGCACTCGTAATAAATTAAGGTTAGGATTTATTTCTAACCAGTTGATTTATTTATGTAGCTGAAGACTGCTAGGTATTCACTTTTGTCGGTTTAATTGTATTATTTTACTAACGATTGTGAATGCTTCAGTTGATGTATAGAGATAGCAGCAGTGGCGGAGGAAAGCATTGGAGTCTAGCGAGTATTCGACCTTTGGACTATATTTTGATAGGCGCCACGCCTATATTTTGTTATGTCTATTGAGACATCGATTATTGATTATTATTTTGTATACGCCTATGTGCACGGATATATTATTTCTATTTGGACATTGAGATTGGGCGTGCCAGACTCTATGGGCACCGTCCATTAGCTTTATTTTTCTATTTTTGTAGAAAGCAAACTCAAAAGCTAAAAGCTTGTCATATTTTTTTAAATTGGGCTATTATTGAGCATGAAGATTGAAATATACATAAAATACATGCTTTGTGAAGCACTCACACAAGGCATGGGGGAGATTGAACCCAATTTGTCTCTTGCTTCTTGTCGTGCATGCTTTTTACATGGTTTTTTGTGCAAAAAGGTAGAGTTCATTGTTCTTGGGGACCTTCTGGGATTCACCACGTGAGCATTCTGCGACCGATCTGCGCACCAGTGGTATCAGAGCGGAGCAGAGATCAAGAGCTTCCAATCGCTACCAATCTCGGGCGAAGTCGGAGCTCCAGGAACGAACGGGCTCTACAGTCAATCTCATCGCGAACCGTCGATACAGGTAGACTTCTGGCGATCAAGAACCCCTGTTTCTGCTGTCAGATCGCGAAGGACCAGGCTCTGCAGGCGGAGGGCCTAAGTTCTGCAAGTCAGCAACTCTGTAAGTCTGCTAAGTCTGCAACTCTGCAAGTCAGAACTGACTAGTGCTCAAAACTCCTAGAAGACTTGTTCCTATGCAAAAACTCTGAACTGGAAAGTTGTTCGTGGCAAAGTGTTCTACCTATCTACAAGTTCGTTGAAGTACTTTCAGCAAACGAAGATGGAAATATTGCAGATTTTCTGAAAATTGAGAAAGAAATACCCAAAATACATAGCCTTGTAACCCCAAATTTGAGCTACGCTCATCCCGCTAACTTGATTTTGAGTGAGAAAGGTTTATTGAGTTTTATAGGATGACTACCCCACATATGGATGATCCTATGACTGAAGACGACTTACCTAAGCCTACCATGGAACAAAAGCTGGATCTAATCATGCTACAATTGGAAGAAGAGCGAAGGGCTCGGCAAGCATTGCAAGCGCAATTGACAAAACTACAAAGAGCATCCACCGACAAAGAAGAACCTCAAGCTGAAGATTTGATTCGCCGTACCATCGACGCCACTCTTGAAGCACAAACCATTCGCAAGGAATCCAAGATAAGTAAACGAAGTTTCAAGTTTCGCACTTTCAATGGCATAAGAGAAGGAAAGACTGTTTTATCATTCATTAGCCAGTTTGATGACTATTTCCATGAGGAAACTTATCCCGAAAAAGATAAAATCAAGTGTGTTACTAATCATCTGATATATCCCCGCTAAAGTGTCCTCCAGTGATTCCGCCATGTGCTTCTTTCAATGCATCGTGCATCTTGTACTCACACATGCATCTGTGCAACAAATCGTCTTGTCTAACCTATAGAGTTGGCCGGCTATCAATTGGTATGGTTGGATTTTCAAAATAAGTCTCCTCAACCTGGCCTTCTAAATTAGTCTCTCAGCTAATCCGTTCTCCAGCACCTGAACTACATCATCGGCCCAATATGGCATCAGATCAGCTTTAAACAATTCTCTCTTACTAGACAGGTTAAAGAGATGAGCATCTGATAAATCGTCAAGTATGCCTTGTCCAGCGGCTTCTCCTATGGGTATGTAGGACATATGGTCAGCCATGTAATACTGCTTTCCTTTGCGTACAACCATAAAGAAGTCATTTCCAATAGGAGAAGTAACCATCTAACTATGCGTCTTGTAGCGCAAGGCTTGTTCACAAGATAGAGCAAGGCTTGATGGTCAACAAAAAAGACAAAGGGAGTGGCCAACAGATAATGTCTAAATTTCTTTACAGCAAATACCATGGTCAACCCCTCCCTTTCTGTGGGTGGTGGAATAATTCATCTCGATCTCTGTGAGTTTCCTGATGGCAAAACTCATCGGATAGTCTAAGTTATGTTCACCAAGCTGGCATAGTACGGCCCTAATAGCAAACTTAGAGGCGTCTATGTGCACATGAAATGTTATGTTCTAGTCTGGGGCTCGTAAGATTGGTGCAGTGGTAAGAGCCTTCTTCAACTCTTCATATGCGCACTGGCATTCCTCAGTCCACTCGAACACGATCAACAGCTTGTACAATGGTCTAGCAATCAGTGCATAATTTAGTACAAAGCGACGATAGTATCCAGTATGTCCTAAGAAACACTGAACTCCCTTGTAGTTATTGGGTGGCGGGCACTTCAAGGGGTTCAACGAGAGGTTGTATAATCGACATCGTTCAAAGACAGCTCTCAATTTCTCTAAGTGTTCGGTCCAACTAGAGTGTATGCATAAGTTGTCTACAAACACCTCTAGTTTGCGCCTAAGCATATCTTTGAAGATACTGCGCATTAAGCATTGGAAAGTTGCAGGCGCATTCATCAGCCCAAAGGGCATGACAATGTAGGCGAATACACCCCATTCCGTGGCGAAGGCAGTCTTGTGCTTGTCATCGGGGTGCACTTGCACTTGATTGTAGCCCGAGAAGCCGTCCAGAAAACTGTAGGCCTCTTTGCCTGCTACCCTCTCAAGCATGTGCTCGGTGTATGGTAAAGGGTAGTTATCCCTCTTCGTAGCGGCATTAACTTTCTTGTAATTAACGCACACTCGGATTTTTCCATTCTTCATCACGATCACAATCGGTGATACCCAGTCCGTATGCTCAATCTCATATATGAATCCCGCCTTCATGAGCTTATCAATCTCCTCTTTTACTGCTTTGGCGTGTTTGAGATTCATGGGATAAGGTTGTTGCTTTGTTGGCACTGCATCAGGGACCATTGGGATATTATGAGTCACAACCCTAGGGTCAACCCCTTTAAGTTCTTCCAATGTCCAGGCAAATACATCAATATACTCTTGCAAGACTGCAACAAGTTTGGCCTCCTCATCCTTAGTCAAATTGTCTGCAAGAATACAGGTCTTGGCTTTTCGCCCTCCCCAGCCAAGTTGACTTCCTTGACTTTGGCGGGTCCTTCGATCAGTTCACTAGTTTGGCCCTACCTCTTCGCACCTAGCAGAATCACTACTCTATTATCCTTTTTAAATTTTGTAAACCGTTTGGGTAGATCTTGCGGTTTATTTTGCCTCTCTGCTTCTGAGTCCTTCGCTCATGTCCTGGCCTCCTCCTTTAATCTCCTGCGCCTTAGGTGGACTGGCAAGTCCCCTTTTGTACGTTTGACCTTAGAGGGTTGGGGTATCTCGGGATCACTCTCAGTGCTGACTTCTGACTCCGAGTTAAACTCTCATCCCTCGCTTGAGGAAGGAGTTTCCCCAGGGGGTCGTAGTTTAGTAGGTGCATTCGTCTTGAGCACCGGGATTACCCATGGTCGTGCTACTTCGGCTTGCTCGTAATCCAAGGCTCCTATGTGTTCTAGCCAAGATCTATCGCACTCCATCCGCATGACTCCTTTTTCACTCCAATTTGTCTTTTCCTTCTTGGGTCTCAAGTCTGCCTTGATTTGTTCTATCGTTCTCCTTTCTGTGTCATACTCTACTGCATCTATCTCTTCCTCACTTTCATCTCCTGTAGAGCGGCAGCCCTCATATTCCTCATCGTTAGAGTCTTGCTCTTCAGACCGTTCATCATCGCCTAAGCTTTCCTCTTCAGTATCCTTGTCGTCAGTAACTAAAGCCCAATTGTAAAACAAATTTAGATCGTGGACTTTGGTCCATTTCCATTCTGGCTTAGTCAACAGATCACGTGGAGGCTTTAGGTTGGCAGCCAAGTTGCCCTTCAGTGTGTCTGTCAGATACTCTACGATTTCCTGAAGCTCTAGCTTATTGCTGGGGATATGGAACGAGACAGGTTTCCTTGGGTTGAGTGAGCTTCCTGCCATCATGCAGAGTGGCATAGTTGGCTCCTCTATTGGCATGGTTGCGGCTTTAGTAGCCTGCCGATATAGTTCTTCCTCATCTGAGAATGGTAGGTCAATGGTTGCCAAGACATGCATCCAATCCCGCTCATCCTCAAGGCAGGGAATATATTTAGTGAGTGATCCATAGGTTTTGGTCGTTTGAGTATTGCCTTTCAGCATGGCTAAGATGGCATTTAGGTCAATGGGGGTCATTTTCCAAGTGTCCATCTCTACCCTTACTGCTTCAGTTCTGCTCCCTAGGAAGATCAAACCATTCCCCCAATCTTCAATTACTCGAGCGTTTCTCATCCAAGGTCGACCTAGCAGTATGTCGTAGTCCACTCCCTTCATGACAATGAAGTTCACGGAAAACTGCACACTTGCAATCTTTACTGGACAATTCTTTAAGACTCCGAATGGCCTTACCTTCATTCCATTTGCTAACGTGACATTGAACCTGGCAGTCTCTACAGGAGGGTTTTCCCATGCCTCTAAAACTGCATGGCTCGGTACGCTAACACCGGCGCCTGTGTCTACAATTCCTTTCCACGTCATATCTCCTAAGGCTAGAATAGGTAGGATTGCATGCATTTTAGTGCCTTCCCAGAAAGCATTGATGTGCAATGACTTAGGAGTTGAGTGTAGAGTTAGACTTGGGATTTGCTAACTGCATCATGATCTTGTTGATCAGCACCTGTAAGTCGTGTGTGTCCCTCCACCAAATCTTTTAACTCCTGCTTAGAGTTACTGGGGTGGACAGCAAGGTTGCAAGGAGATTGCTGGGCTCTTGTCTTCCCCTAAGACTAGCACTCCTGGGCCATGCAATCTGTCTGCCCTGGTAAGTCCCCCTTTGGCCTTGCTGCTGAGTTGCTCCCTGTGGCAAGGATACACTTTTAGTTTATGGTTTTGTGGGTGAGACTAGTGTGCTCACGCTGGAAAAATTGTCCATTGGATCTTCTAGTATGGGTTCAGCATCCTTGAGGTGCTCATGGGCATCCTTGACCCACTCCTTGACTTTGGCTATAGCTTCAAGTTGCCGTTTGGGATGGGGATATTCCCCTACCTTGGCACTCCCTAGCTCAGCTGTCTTCAGGGCTGAGGTCTTTGCCTCTGCATCCATGACTTTCTTTCCTGTCACTAATGTCGTGGCTTCCTTGGTTTTAAGGATTATCTTCGCGTCTGTTCTCTTTTTCATTTTCCTTCGACTTTTCTTTCCTATTGAGGCTGCATCAAGGTTACTTGGTCCAGCCAAGGAGGTACCTGCCTGCCTTGTTTGAGCTCGCGTCATAACCTGTAGTGGGATAGGTGTGTCCTCACTATCAAAGGTTTCCACTCCAAACAGCCCCAGAGGTGTTGACGGTACATTGGCAGAGCTAGCTGATGGTTTTCGCCTAGGACAATCAGGAAACAGGTGAGTGATCCCACATTCTGTGCATCGGAGATCTGCGTTGTCCTTGTTAGCCTGTTCCTTCTCTGGGCAACGTAATGAAATGTGGCCTAGATGGCCGCAGGTCCAGCATGTGATCGGATCTTGGCTTGGCCCTCCAAAGCCTCTACCTCTTCCTCTACCTAATGCTATCACCGGCACCGGCCGATAGTCCATCAGGACTGGGTTGCCCTCCTCGTCATAGGATATGTACGGGTTGACATATGTCTCCTCTTCACTAGGCTCTTCCACATAGTGAACTGGAGCATCAGTGGGTGGGTTACAAAAGGCCATGGTGGTCTTGGTATACCTGTTGGTTCATCTCCAGCCTAGGTACGGCAGGTCTTGAGTCATTTGGTGCAGGGAGTGCCAATTGGGCTCCCCTTCCAAAGAAATTGGGTGGTCTATTACCTAAGTACGGAGGATTGTACTATTGTGCGTATGGGAATCTCCTCGGCATCTTGCAATGCAATGTATCATGCCCGAATCTACCACAATTTGAGCATGGCCTAGATTTAGGATCTTGGCATTCAGCCGGGAGGTGATTGCCGCCACAGTATATACACTGTATATGCGATCGCGCAGGTTTTCTTATCAATTTCTGCAGTCGTGCAATCTCCATTCTCATCTCCGCCATCTCCTGGCCTTGGTCCATACTCTTTCCCTTTTCCTGCACACTAGCGGTTCCGAAATAGTTGATCTCTCTGGATCCCTCTGATTTGCACTTTCTCGGCTGGTAGTCCTCATGCTTCGTTCCCTAAGCTGATCATCTACATGTATTGTCTCTTCAAAAACTCTAGCTAGCACGTCTCGTTGCAAGGTAGAGTTACTGGCCAAAGCCTTGTAGAGCTCCTCACTCCGAATTCCATTCATGAATATTGTAGACACTGCCCTCTCAGTAGGTCGTTCATTGGCAGGGATCCTTTTGAAGAGGCTGCGCACATGAGTGACGTAGTCCCTGACGTCTTCCTTCTCCCTTTGGCTGATATTCATCAATCAAACGATGAGGTTGTCAGAATACCTTGCCTCCAAGAATCTCTTGATGAAGAGGCCCTTAAGGCGAGCAAAGTTTGTACGTTCTACATCATCGAGGCTAGAATACCAGATTCTCCCCTTATCGCCTAAGCACAGGCCAAAAGCTTGAGAGCGTTGCACAAGGTCAGTAAGACCGTTTGCTTCGCATACTTGCTCGAACTGCTCCATGAAGCTGTATGGGTCACTGTTAGGCTCATACTTCGCTAGTTGTTTTGCTACGATAGGGATTCTAGCCTGCCCTTTAGCCCCTTGCGTGACTCCCAATCCCGAGAGTAGTGCGGTGGCTAGGGCTGTAGCACTCTGCTCAATGGACGTATTGTCCATGAGTCGCTTGGCTACAAGTTCGCTCAATGTCATGTCAGCCTCTCATGCCCGTTCCCTCTCTTCATTCGGTCCAAATCTGGCTGCCCCAGCTAGGTCTAGCACCCTTCTAGCCTCGTACATATCTACGTCTTGATGTAGCTTTCTAGCCCTTTGCTCGTGGTTGTAGGAAATTATGCCTTCTAGCGCTCTCCTGATTGCTCTTCTCTCTTCTTCGAGGCTTGCTACCACTTCTTCTACAGGTCTGCCCTGGATCACGGTCCTAGTAAGTAAATCGTAGTCATGGACTAGTTCATGTACTAAGACTGGGAATTCTCCTAGGTCTAGCCGGTCCTCTCCTCGGTCGCCTCTTGATCCTAACATTGTTTCTGCCTCCAATTCTACAAGGCCGTCGATCAGTTTGAGTAGTTCTGGCAGTGCCCGATCCTCTATGTTGTCGTCTTCTAGATCCTCGTGTCCACTTAACGTCCTCCTGGGTCCTAACCCTATTTGTCTGCTAAGTCTTGGGGTTCACTCCTATTGGTGGGTTCCTTGAATGATTATGTTCGAGTGTATTCCTTGTTATTACAACCAATCCTCAAATTATGTACACTCAGTGTGGTGTCTGTGCGTTCGGTGCGAAATCAGGCTTTCTGCTCTTTTAGTGCACAACCAATGTGGCCTACTGTGTGTACGGGATTACGGCACTCAAGTGCGATGTCAATGCTACCTTCAGCTCTTGGCCACTGGGTGTGAGCTTAGCACACGACTGCTTGGTTAAAATCTGGGTCTTTGCTGCGTCTCTCAAGTATGTGGGGGTCTGATGTCTGGTCTGTTGTTGCGACTAGGCTGCGACGACCACACACTCTGCTAGGTTTTCTAGCCACATGACCAAGTTTTCTACGATTTTCTCACACCTACAAGGTCGCACTAGTGTCGAAAACGCGGGTCTGGGCTTAAATTATTAAAGTAATGTCAAAAATGCATTCCGCCAAAATTGGGCCGAATGGCAGGGTCCGAATCCCAGAATCGGCGTCCAAACTGCCGAAGTCTGAATGTCTCGTTCGGTCGGGTCGAAGGCCGAATGGCCGAGTTCGAGGGCTGAAGCCTGAATGGCCGAGTCCAAGGGCTCAGCTTGAGTTGGGCCGAATGGCCGGGTTCGAGCGGGCCGATTCGGCCGTCTAAACACCGAATGGCCGAATTACGAATTCGGAGGGGCCGAACCGCCGAAGCCCGAATGATAAGGTCCGAATGGCTAGGTGGCTCGAAGGCCGAACTCCGAAGCCGGAAGGCCTTCATTCGGGCGGCTGAAGCCCGAAGCTTGAACGGCACGTGGCCGAATGCCCGAAGGCCGAACACCGAAGCCGAAGGCCTTCGTTCGGGAGGTCGAATCCCGAAGCCCAAACAGCACGTGGCCGAATGCCCGAAGGCCGAACGTCGAACCCTAGGTTCGGGGCAGCCAACTGCCCGATTCTGGGGTTCGGACATCCGAACACGTCGGGGTTGGCGCACTTCTGACAATGAAAATGGTGACGAATCTAGTGTTATGTTGATGATTAGCGATTCTAGGCTGTTAAATACACACAAGGGCATGCCGGGGAAGAGATTTATATATTTGTAGCACCTCGGAAGTGTGATCGAAGGGCGTCCGCTTCTCTCCTGTGCCTGTAGCTCTCTCACTCTCTCTTGCTCTCTCTCAACTAAGTCAGAATGCAAATGAGCTCTTCTTCCCTTACCTAGCCTTACATAGCATTTCCCAACCACTCTCTAACCTTAGAGCCTTTCCCCGTTGCGATTTCCCTCTTAAAAAACACGATTTTTGCCTTCTTTTTCTTATTGCAACTAGATTTATAGCAGTAAAAACCCTACCATTTCAGTTTCGAATCTTAATCCTATCCTACCTAATGCTAACAAAAAATCGCAAAACCAAGCATGCGTTATATTTATCTACTCAAGCACTCATAAAAAAACTCAAAATACTTACTTGTTCCAACGATTAAACCTCCTAAATCTCCTATCTATCTCAAGCACCTTTCGGGCAAAGGCCCTACTCTTATGCTCGATTTGATGCACGCGGCGCTCAAGGCTCGATTCCGTCGGTCCCAGCAACGGAATCAAAATGAAGGGGAGCTACAAGCTCTATCCCGAGACCTACGAACCGCTTATTGATCAAGCGTTTCAAGCTGAGTGGCCATGGCTACCTCTCACATAGCCGACGCGCCATGTCTACCTTACGAGTGTAGTGAGCTTACCTTGATGCTCGATCGAGTACCCTCCTCTCTCTTGCACACTGGTAGCTCCACGATCCTTGTGGCAAGCTCAAGCAACCTCAATCCCTCTCCCATGAGCTCCATCCTCCATAGCCACGCGCGAGACAGGGAAGAGAAGAGAAGAGAAGAAGATGGAGAGAGGAGATGGAGAGCTTCTTCTCCACGATCCCTTACTCTCACACACTCACTCCCTCACCCTCTCACACTCCCTCACTCCCTTCCTCAAGCACAAGCAAGAAGGCAAGAAACAAGAGAAGAAGAAGAAGAAGCTTTTGCCACACACAAGAATGAGCTTCTCATTCACTTTTGAACTTTATATACATGCCCTCCCTTCTTTGGGCGGTCATCCCCTTTTTTACATGGCCGGCCATTGGCCTAAACCCATTTCTCATTTCCCACCATTCTAATTTATCCTATTCCCAACTAATGCATACAATTTGCACAGGAGCGAGCCTGGCACTCTTGTACAAGGATTCGGGAGCGCTTCCATATTTAATGGTGTGTTTTTTACTCTTTTGCTTTCTCGGGGCGACACTGAGACTTTTTGGGGGTTGTGCCCGAACATTTAAATTTTTCAGGGTCTGATTACCGGTCAAGGCGCCTTTTCCTTCTTTTATCCTACGCCTTTTTTGCTATTTCCATTTTCCCGCTCCTCTGCTCCATTTTCCCACTCCTCTGTGCTCTGGTAAACACGATAAAAATTCTTGAAGAGCATGCCCAATCATATTGAGACACTTGTAGAGGCTAAGGCATCTAAAAGCCGTGGGTCTACTTCCACCCAATTTTTCACATTGCTAATCAACTTAAGTTTATGCTTGGGGTCAAGATATTCACCTACTTTGCCTAATTCAGTCATTTCAATGTGTGGAGTAGATATAGCTTGATGAGCACTAGAAGAAACTGTAGGAACTGAGGTCTCCCCATTACTCTTGAGCTTGAGAGTAGCATGCTTAGCTTTCATCTTTGTATTCTTCTTTCCAATGATAGAGCCAATATAGCCAAATATGGGCCAAGGATATTGATTCCACCTTGCTTATTAGGTAATGGAATTAATTGGAATGGGAATCACATCCTCATCTTTCAAAATTTTGATTGCAAAGAGTGTCAAGGGAATAGTGGGTACTATAGCTTTGATGGAACTAGCTTTCCACTTTGGGAAATTTGGATACATGTGAGTGATTCCACATTTGGAACACCTTTGGTCAGTGTCATTCTCCTTTGGTTGTTCTTACTTATGAGGACAACATTGTGTGGAGATGTGACTGAGTTTGCCACAAGTCCAAGCAAGCGAGGGTCTCACGAGGTTGCAACATGCAATACCCGACCACATCCTAGTATTATGATCATGACTGGTCTATAGTCCATGAGTACCACATTTTCTTCTTTGAAAAAATGAGACATATAGGTTGGTATAATCATCATCCAAATCGGGCTCTTCAACATAGTGAACTAGGGCATCTTTAGGTGGGTGAGTTATGGTTGGGCCCGAAGGCCATGGGATGCTAGACAGGTTAATGTCATCTTCACAAGCTGTAGGTCTCTGATATGGGGGAGTAGGAAGAGTCATCTACTGTGGATACAGGAGTTGACGGTTTGCATAAGGTGTGTAGAATAGGAAAGCCACCTAGGGACTCTACATGTATATACATTGTGACCAAACCACCCACCATTTGTGTAGGCCCTACTCTATCGAGAGCACTCAGATGGTAAGTGATCACCATCGCAATGTATGCATTGCACATTCTATCGCTACATTCGAGTTTTCCTGAAAGAGTCAATCATTTTCAAGAGATCTTGTTTTTATTTCATCCCATCAGGCATGAGATTCTGAGTTTGAGTGTTTTCTTTCTCAAGTTTTCCTCTACTAGACTTGGATTGATATTCTAGGCCTTTTCCTTTCTTGTCTTGATTTCTCTCCTTATGTAGGTCTTCAATTCAGATTGCTTCATCTAATACCCCATTGAGATTTGTTTGATCTGGCATTGAGTTGCTAGTCAACACTTCATAGATCTGTTCATCATGAATACCTGTGATAAAAGCCTAAATAATAACTACTTTGATAGTTGGATTTTTTGGTAGGGGGATTCACTTCTATAGTCCTCTCAATCTAGACATATAATCGCACGTGCTCTTTTCATCCTGTTGATCTATATTCATGAGTCATACAAGTAAATTGTCCATGTAGTCTACCTTTGCAAATTCCTTAATGAAGAGAGTCTTAATGATCTAGAAGGAAGCCTTCTACTAGACTTGGATTGAGATTCTAGGCCTTTTCCTTTCTTGTCTCGATTTCTCTCCTTATGTAGGTCTTCGATTCAAATTGCTTCATCTAATACCCCATTGAGATTTGTTTGATTTGGCATTGAGTTGCTAGTCAACACCTCATAGATTTGTTCATCATGAATACCCGTGATAAAAGCCTAAATTATAACTACTTTGATAGTTGGTTTTTTTGGTAGTGGGATTCACTTCTATAGTCCTCTCAATCTAGACATATAGTCGCACTTGCTCTTTTCATCCTGCTGATCTATGTTCATGAGTCATACAAGTAAATTGTCCATGTAGTCTACCTTTGACAATTCCTTAATAAGAGAGTCTTAATGATCTAGAAGGAAGCCTTCTAAGCAGCACCGAGGCCAATAAGCCAAGTACAACTCTTCTCGCCCATGCAGAGCCCAAAGGCTTGAGCGTGCTTGGCATCTCCCATAAGGTTATTGGCCTCATAAACTTGCTCAAATTGCTTTAAGAAGGTGTATGGGTCATCTCTAGCATGATACTTGTCAATTTACTTGGGCACTAGATGTACTTTGGCTTGGTCTCACTGGGCAAGTGTATTACCAATCCCAATCAGCAATGTTTTGGCCATGTGTGCTCCTATAGTGAGAAAGTCAATGTGATCAAAGAGCCTACATTGAACGAGGTCAGTTAGGGTTTTAGTGGGTGGATAATCCTCACATTCCAACATTCAACAACATGTGTGTGATCCTATCCCATTCAGATTACATATTTAAAAGTTATTGCTTTGTGTCCATTGTGTGTTTGAGGATCTTGCTAAAAGTACTAGTTCCTTAGTCTTTAAGGGCCATGAGTTTTTCCTCTATGTCTATGTAGGAGAGAGTTGAGAATGACCAAAGCATGCAACTTGTTAGTAGTTGTCCAAGGACTCTCAGACATCTTGTGGAAGAGAGTATAGAAATCTGGCCTCGTCCATTGTGTTAGGTTGGGGACCTAAGGTCTCTCGATTGACTAGGTCAATCACTTGAACAATGAGATCCTTAAGGGGTGTGGTCTCTAGGATCAAAGTTGTGTCAAGAGAGAATGTAGGGTGTGCTGTTGTTTTGATGAATTTGGAACTAGATGCCCATGCACCACTTACCTATACCTGTCACTTGCACCACCTAGCCCCTCACTCACACCACTCACTTGCACCACCTCCCTCACACCACCTCATTCATATCACCCACTTGCACCACCCACCTCATTTGCACCACCCCCTTCACTTGTGCCACCTCACTTGCAGGTAACTTCATTTGCACCACCCCACTCACTCGCACCACTCACACACGCATCACATATATGCATATACTAGCTTATCCTTACACACCATTTGTTGCATCTCACTACATCAATGAAACTAGTGTTGCATTGTCTAAGTGTTGTATTGCATTTGTGCAAGCACAATGCAATACAACACTTAGACAATGCAACACTAGTTTCATTGATGTAGTGAGATGCAACAAATGGTGTGTAAGGATAAGCTAGTATATGCATATATGTGATGCGTGTGTGAGTGGTGCGAGTGAGTGGGGTGGTGCAAATGAAGTTGTGCAAGTGAGGTGGCACAAGTGAAGGGGGTGGTGCAAATGAGGTGGGTGGTGCAAGTGGGTGATATGAATGAGGTGGTGTGAGGGAGGTGGTGCAAGTGAGTGGTGTGAGTGAGGGGCTAGGTGGTGCAAGTGACAGGTATAGGTAAGTGGTGCATGGGATGGTGCAAACCTAAGTGGTACAAGTGCAAGCCTAGTGGTGCAAGTGCAAGTCCTAGGTGGGTTCTAGTGTATGAGTACCTAGTGGAAAAGGGGTGGGAGTGAGTGGATTAATGTGATATATGTGTCGGTCATGAATTTTGAATGTGAGTGGACTCTCGGTGGGGTCACTCATGAATATATGTATATATAACGTGAGTTCAAAATAAGGGGTTTTTAAAACACAATTTTTATACATTTTTAATATATAGAAGGGTGTCATATAAAGGGGTTACTTACAGATTGAATAGAAAAGGGTTGTGTTATATTCAAGAAAAATTCATAGATTAGGATATTTATAAATAGGCCACGAATGCACGTTATATACAGAAATATATATACTGAATCCCCCGAGAGTGGACTATGGATGTGAGTGAACTTTAAATGTGAGTAAACTTTTAGTGTGAATATAAACTATGATGATGATGATCTTCTAGTGTAAAGAAACTCAAAATTTAGGTGCGAAGGATCCTAACTATCAAACGGCAACAAGTGACAACTAACCAAAAAATGAAACAATAGCCATGTATTTGATTTTTCCATTGTGTGATTTGAGTTTTTTGAGTTTTGATTACTTCCCTCCTTCTTTCAATGCACACACAAGCAAAGAACTATGACAAGCATGATGCATGTTCAATCCACAATAGTACGACACAAATTTCCCATGTAGGAGAAGTTTGCTTTTTGATTTTTTTGCCTTGCCTTTTGTGTTTTGTGTTTTTTGAGTTTCGCTCACTTTTCTTCCTTTAATACTCACACTATCTATCATCCATAATAAGAAAGTTGCAACTACAACATTGATACATGGATTGGTAAAGTAAAAAAATTTGAGTTTTGAGTTTTGTGTTTTTGTGTTACTTTCACTTCAATACACATACAACCCAACAACCATGACAAGCATGATGTATCTTCAATTCATAATAATGTCACACGATTTGTTTAAGCAAGAAAAGTTTGAGTTTTGAGTTTTGTCTTTTATAATTTTGTATTGTTTTCACTTCAATACACACACAACCCAACAAGTATGACAAGGATGATGTATCTTTAATCCACAATAATGTCACACAGTTTGTTTAAGCAAGAAACGTTTGAGTTTTGAGTTTTGAGTTTTGTATTTTTGTGTTTTTTAAAATTTTGTTGTGTTTTTTAGTTTGAGTTTTATATTTTTAAATATCATAACAATTTCTATTGCTTCAATCTTAATCTAAAAAATCAAATCCTTCTGATTTAGCCTTCCTAACCTAGTTGCATGGATTTCAGAATACTAGCCACAAACGCAAATAATTGGTATCCCATTGGTCCCATCCACGCCCATGCACAAGCCTCCTATTCTGCCACACAAGTAGGAGTGTGAGAATCTTGATGGTTGCATCATCCTTGGTACAATGAAACCAAAATGTTGAGTCAAATGTACAACAATTGGGACATTGGATGGACTTCTATTCTTTCAAAAGTTGAAACTCGCTTTGGTAATAATCTCTCATCTTGTCTCTCAACACTTTGCTCTAACTAACCAAGCATCCTCCTCTCTATCCCAAGAAAGCAAGAACATGAGACTATCTTTGAGGTGTAGTGAACCCACTGACTTACCTTCATGCGTTTTAGTCCAAAAGCTTGAAGGCTTGAAGATGGTTCCATGACCACAATCAACACGGTCCAATGTTGTCACTCCTTCACATCCATCTCCAAGTATATCAACGAGTTGAGAAGCTAGTAGAGAAGAAGAAGAAGAAGAGAAAGTAGACAACAAAGAGCTTCACCTTTCCCTAGTTCCTCGCTCAACACACCTCTCACTCTCTCCCTCTCAATCACTCTCAATTATACAAATTTGGTAGCAAGATGATAGAATAGAAATATTGTCTCGATTTTGGTGTTTTTTTGATCATTTTCTATAGTAAACACCAAGCAGCTTTAAACTGTCTACAGTCTTCGAGCCTGCATTACGACGAGTTCGTCCCCTAATCATGCTATTTTCAACATCACTAAGCTTGATGGTACAAATTACTTTTATTGGAAGAGCCAGATTTGGTAGGTGTTGGTGCAAAAATCGCAGATCAAACCTTTGAGGTTGAGCGGGTATCCGCTTGCAACTATGTCAGATGAGGAATGGCTTGAGCTTGATGAGTTATGCAAGTCCACTATTGTATTATCTCTCACAAAACAGGTTCATTACAATGCATTTGAGGAAGAACAGAGTGCATGGAAGTTGTGGGATAAAATCAAGAATCTCTATGACAAGAAAAGTCCAACGAGTCAAATGTATTGGCTAAAGCAGCTTATGGATTTGCACATGAAGGAGAATGTGACTATGTTTGCTCACTTGAGCCAGTTCTATGCTATACTCAAGAACTTGACTTCGTAGGACATCACTTTTACAGAGGATGTCACTCCTCTTTTCTTGCTTGGTACTCTTAATGAGTCATGGGATGTATTCCGCACTGCATTATGTGCCTCTATTGCTACCTTGAAATTATCTCATGTTGAGAGTGCTCTTCTACAGGAAGAGGTTAACTGTAAGAATTTGGATGCCTCTCGTGTGTTGCATGCTGTGACAGTTAGAGGCAGGAATGATGGATATGGAAAGCATGGCAATGGCAATGGCCGTGGACCAGATTCTCAGAAATCTCGGTCCAAGTCTTGTGGGAAGTCATATAGCAAATCCCATGGCAGGAAAGCAGATGTTACTTGTCACCATTGTGGAAAAAAGGGCCATATTAGGCCACAATGCCATGAACTGCACAATGAAAGGCGCAAAGATAAGGGGAAACACAAAGTGCAGGATAAGTCTTTTGATCGCAGCATAGTGCCTACAAAGTCTAGTGTTAAAATTGAAGAGATCAATGTTATGCAGCCTAAGGATATTGATGATGATGATTATATCCTTGTAGCTTCTTTTAGTGCTTCGCAGATGACAGAGATACACTCTATGTATGCACAATTTTGGCTCTTGGACTCAGGTGCGTCCTTTCATGTGACACCTTGCCGAGAGAGTGGTTTCATTCATATGGTATTGTTTTGGGTTTTGTGCACTTGGGTGATGACAACTCTCTTGATATTATAGGCATTGGTGATGTTAGGTTGCAGTTTCCTTCTGGCACCAGTTTTGTTATGTAGGATGTACGTCATGTACCTGCTTTGACATGCAGTCTCATGTCAACTGGACAGCTTGATGACGCAGGTTATCATGTATCTTTTTTGGAGACTCTGCATGGAAGATCACTTGTGGCAGACTTGTGATTGGGAGAGGTGCCAAGGTTGGTAGCCTCTATCCCTTGATTGTATTTGCTTCTTCCCTTGATCATGTTTTGTTTGTGGGTTCTATCCCACATGTATCTCTTTAGCATGCCCGTTTGGGCCATATGTCTTTGAAGGGAATGAAAATTCTTTTTGGTTTGCAGTACTTACCGCGCCTTGATTATACATGTTTTGATTCACGTGAGCATTGTCTTTATAGCAGGCAGACTAGGTCTATGCATAAGAAGTCTAGTAGGCCACGCATGAGTGAGCCCTTGGCATTGGTACATTCGGATGTCTATGGACCTATGCATTGTCAGTCTATGGGGGTGGTGCTAAGTATTTTGTTACGTTTATAGATGTTTTTTTACGGAAAGTTTGGGCTTATCCCATTAAGCTAAAATCCAATGTCTTGGCTGTGTTTCAAAGATGGCTTGCATTGGTTGAGAACCAGTCTGGGTATAGGCTAAAATGCCTAAGGACAGATAATGGGGGTGAGTATGTCTCACGTGCTTTTGAGCAGTTATGTGATGAGAGGAGTATTAAGCGTCAGTTGACCACCCCCTACACCCCTCCCTCAGAATGGTTTGGCTGAGCGAATGAATAGAACCATCTAGGAGCATGTATGCAGTATGCTTAGCCATGCAGGCCTACCACAGAGCTTTTGGACTGAGGCAGTTAGTACAGCTGTGCATGTCATAAACAGATCACCTTCTAGTGGTTTGGATTTCTAGATTGCAAAGGAGGTATGGACAGGAAAACCTCCCTCTTATGCACATCTCTATGTCTTTGGATGTGAGGCATTTTGCCATGTGCCCAGGGACAAGAGAAGTAAGCTAGATCCTAAGAGTGTCAAATGCATTTTCTTTGGTTATGGGTATGTAGGCAAGATGGGTTACCATCTCTGGGATCCACAGGCATGGAAAGTCATCCGTAGTCATGATGTAGTCTTCCATGAAGACAAGATGCATTGACAGCTTGAGAGAGTTGTTGAGATCCGTAGGGTCATATTTCAGGAGGATCTGAGAGCTCCCCCACAACCAGTTGGACAGCCTACAGCTACAGTATATGCTCATGGTCAAGGTGTTAGACAGGCAGCTGGGCAGGCAGCAAAGCCTGTCATGAGACAGTCTACTAGAGTTAGACGTCCACCTGATAGATTTTAGCTCTTGATGCATTATGTCTTGGTTACAGATGCAAGAGACCCTTTCACTTATGATGAGACTATGCGCAGGGGTGACAGTCACTCCTGGGAGAGGGCTATGCAGTCTGAGATAGACTCCTTGCATAAGAATGAGACTTGGGATTTGGTTTCTTTGCCTAAGGGAAAGAAGGCTTTGCCCTACAAGTGGGTGTAACACCATATTGGGGAATATGGGAATTTCCCATAAGTTTAGGACACGTGGTCAAATCTTTGGGTTTTTCATAACCTAAACACTATGACTCTAAATCAAGCGCTCTATAGCTCAATAGATTCCATTTTTCAAGCACTTTCCAATGATAGGTCACACCATATGATTTTGAGAAACGTATGGGCATGTTATCCGGGAGCCACCTTTTTAGTATGCAAAAAATGGGAATTGGGAGATTCCCAAACTCACTAATATTGTGTTGTGTACAAGCTGAAAAGTACCCCTAGACACCCCAAGCCGGCATACAAGGCTAGATTTGTAGCAAAGGGTTTTAAGCAAGAGCATGGTGTGGACTTTGATGAGGTCTTTTCTCTTGTGGTTAAGATGACCACGCTGCACTTAGTCTTGGCTTTGGTTGCTCAACTTGACTTGGATTTATACCAGATGGATGTCAAGATGGCTTTTTTACATGGGGACTTGCATGATGAGATTTATATGGAGTAGCCTAGGGCTTTGCAGAACCTGGCAGGGAGCACCTAGTGTGCAAATTGAATAAAAGTCTTTATGGCTTGAAGCAGGCACCTAGGGAGTGGTATCATAAGTTTGATGCCTTTATGCAGTCAAGGCTACAGCAGGAGTGCTATGGATTTGTGTCTTTACACGAAGAAAGCCCGTGATGGTTCTTTATTGATTTTGGTACTCTATGTGGATGATATGCTGATAGCAGGGAAAGCTCATGATGAGCTAGATGCTCTTAAGGCTTAGCTCAAGAAGAGCTTTGAGATGAAAGATCTCGGATAGGCTGCTCACATACTTGGTATGTGCATTAGACGCAATAGGCATCAGGGACTCCTTTACTTATCACAGAGGGAGTACATTCATAAAGTCCTTGAGCGCTTCCGCATGTAGGACGTAAAGCCAATTGGATGTCCATTGCCTTCTTATGTGAAGGTATCACAGACTGATTGTCCGCAAACAAATGAGCAGAGGTCCGAGATAGCCAAAATTCCCTATGCATCCGCAATGGGTAGTCTTATGTATGCCATGATCGCCACTCGTCCAGATATTGCCTTTGCAGTTGGTGTTGTGGCACGCTATATGGCTACACCTGGCAAGAAGCATTGGGATGCCGTGAAGGGTATCATGAGGTACCTAAAGGGCACTGCTAATATGTGCATATGCTATGGAAACTAGGATACAGGAGTCGTGGGGTACAGTGACTCTGATTATGCAGGACATTCAGATAGTAGGAAGTCCACTTCCAGCTATGTATTCACCTATGCTAGAGGTGCTATTTCTTGGATATCCAGGGTGCAGAAATGCATGGCCCTTTCTACTACAGAGGCCAAGTATGTTGCAGCCATTGAGGCTTTCAAGGAGGCTATTTGGTTGGGTCATTTGGTTACTGACCTTGGTATTGATGCTACCCCTACACTGCATTCGGATTCTATGAGTCCTATTCAGTTAGCCAAGAATCCGGTCTTCCATGCAAAGACGAAACACATTGAGGTGAGGTATCACTTCATACGTGGGGTCGTTGAGGACAAGTCTATTGATCTTGTCAAGATATCGACTGATCAGAATCCTGCAGATATGCTCACGAAAAGCCTCTCTATAGAGCGCTTTGCCTTCCTCAGGAGGTTGACGGGTGTGGGATGAGATGACGTCTTTCCTCACCCTATTGTACATGTGTACATGTTGTATTGTCTTTTTTTTCTTTTTCTTTTCACTCCTCACTAGGGCAGATTCACCTTTAAGTGAGAGGTTGTTGGGGGTAAAGGCGCCTCCGCCTAGCCACCCGTGTATTACTACACTGATAGTCACTGCCACTGCACACTGCAGGTGGTGGGTGCCCATCACCGTCACTTTATTCTTTATTCTTTTAGTGTGACAGTTTGAATAAAGGAAGGCACGGTCACACATTGTGACTGTTGGAGTTCCCATTTCTTGTCTCTCTCTTTCTTGCTCTTGCTCTCCCGCCATAGCTCTCTAGTGCAAGCTTCGATCCTTCTCACCTTTCAGTGTCCTCATTTGTGATTCCAAAAATCTGTTTCAACTGTCGTGAGCCCCACGATGCTTCTGAACAAAATTCATCCAGCTCAGACAAGTAAAGCAGTTTGCTAAAAAGTGCCTAAAGTACTACTTTTCGTTTTACACCTTGAGAAGAGAGTCCTGTTGTATTCATCGGTACTACATCTTTGTCCTTGACAATATGTCTAGAAACTTGATTGAGTATCTCAACAATTTGTGTATCATCCAACTGTGAAAATTTCCTTAGATGAATAAAATCTACCACCATATCTGGATTAAAAGGCCTCTCATTCAATGCATAATGAATGTACTTTCGCAGAACTTCTTGGGTATCAAAGTTAGTCTCACGCTCCAACCTCTTGAGCTTTGCTGAGTCAAATTCCAGATGCTGAGATGGAAAAAACTCATCCAATGATTTGCACAAATATGCATTCCTGCTTACTAGACGCTTTTCTTTCGTCTTTGGTGAGTTGTATTTCAATATGGTTCTAACAACAATAATCACAAATGTGATGCTTAAGTACCCAATAGGGACTACCATCAGCCATGGCAAAGAAATGCTCTCAACCCTCAGACCTGGGATGGCATTAACATCAGCTCTAGTCATTTGGTAAAAATCCTATGTCTTCTCCTGGATCCAAGACATTTCAACCTCCTCATATTTTCATCCTCAAGAGGAGAGGTCGTGGCCTTCTCATCTTTCAGTATAGCAGATGCCTCCTGTGAAGAAGATAAGGTCATCTCGATGTCGCCTCTCGTAGACTTTTGCACACTAGCAAGGAATGCAAATGGGTGTCTATTGGTGGGGGCTTGGGTGTCTATCGGTGGGGGCTTGGTTGCACGATGATAAGGGGAACTGAATACGGCTCTTAAAGAAGGGATTGCATGTGAGAGGATGGGGAAGATGAGGGGCAGGAGAGTGGCACCAGCAGGTGATGGGAACCCATTTGAGCGAACTCCTTTACTGTCCTGCAGATTTCACTTGATGGATACCTAACTGCATACGATCATTGGATTTCTGTATTGGCCCTCTCGAATTTTTATGAGCCTCCTAGTATGTACGATTCTCCTTCTCCTTCAAAGATAAACCACTATCATTACTGTGAGGACCAAAAACGAGGCAGTAGAAGTAGAAGAGAGAATGGGTGTGGCTAGACATAGCTCATCATGGCTCTGATACCATGTTGAGAAACACGGATCTAGAGCTATGCTAGCTATGGTAGATGGAGGTTATACACATAAAACATGACGAAGATAAAGGATTGTAACTCAAGTGAATTACATTCCACGATAGATTAGCTTGGACTCATAAACACAATATTGATTTTCACAAAATGATGGTATCAAGTACATGCTTATATAGCTTTTGGATGGTTCCACTCTTCCTCACTGTGCTTATGGGATTTAGGACATGTCTTCCTAGAGCATACATCAATGTCTATCTCTCATACAAAGCCACTTATGGGCAAGTCTCTCTCTAGCCTCTATGGGCATATATTCATTTGATTTCTCAACAAGCTTAGTCCACCCTGTGGGGGTTGGGGCTTTACCATTGTTGTCTGGCCTATGCAAGTCACACCTTCACTAGACCTAGAATTATATAGGTTTAAAGCTCTAAAAAAGTTGTATTATATCAAACAAATGCAATTAATGGTTGAAGGCTCTATTGACTATGCACTCCTACGATTTTCAATGAGAATCCGAAAGAGATGCTCAATGAAGGATAATGGAAGTAAGTGTGAGTGCTCATTTGTTATGATGTAGTGGAAGGTAGTCTTGCTTACATATATAGTTATTGAGTTTGACTACTCATATGGTTGGTTTGACTTCACTCATCCCACTTGTAGTTTGATCTCTCCACCTATCACCACCCACCTATCTAACATATGATAACGTAGGGAATATTCCATATACCATGGAGTTGGGGGCTCCTACCCCTAGAATCCTTCGAAGGGGAAGTTGTTCCCAAAAATTGAGACTAGATTTGGTTTCACATGGAGTAGGTACATTTGATCATTGGTCACCGTATTGATACCACTATCTTCATTTTCCACTCAGCCAAACAATCAAGTACACATAGACAATCTCACAATCCTTTGGTTTAAAATGTTAGACTCCTTCCAATATGCTCACTAGAAACCCTAGTAATGCCCAATGCCATCATGGATTTTCCTCATTTGGGGGCTGTACAATAGAGGGTGCTTTAGCGCAACTAATTGAGAGGTGGGCATTTGAGTGAGCCCTAATAATAACACATGTTTGACCTATCCCTACTTATACCATGGCCATTCATTGCATAACAAGTTTAAATTGGTGTTTCATCCATGTCATACTAATAACATAAAATAATTTTTTGCTACCCCAATAGCAAGAGATTCAAGATTATTTCGCTAAAATGTACATAACTATCAAAGTTTTGTACCACCAGTCAAAAAAGCGCTTACACTAAAAATTTATGCATGAGCCAAAGTTTGAATTATATTTCTACACTATAGCAATATCTATGCTAGAAGCAAATAACCATCTCCAACATATCTATTTTTTATCATGTACTATTTTTTAGGCGTTTGACATTGTAAGTGGTCATTCCAATAACATCTATAGTTTGCAAATTCATGCCACTATAATTGACTTTTTCTGACATAGCCCTTTACCCTTCTTACAAATTCAAATATCCAATTAGGCCTTTACCTTTGTAGGTGGCCATTCTAATAACATCCCTAGTTTATATAAATTGACTGCCATTATGATTTTCCTTTCTCCACCTGCCCTAATGCATTATTCATGATCTCTATTAACACTTACATCGATACTTTTTATGCCTAATTTTGAGGTTTCTAATACTTTGTAATTTATTTTGATGCTTTTATTGATACTTTGTGACTAATTTGATGGTAATTGTAGCATATATTTTACACAATTGGTTCCAAAGCTATTTTGGTGGTGATGTTGATGCTCTTGGGTTTAACAATCATATTCATTTCTTTTTTATAAAATGTCATAATATTATTGATCATTAATAGTATTGAAAAACTTGCTTCAAAACTTGAAATTAATTTTATGATCTTAAAGAGTTTCTCATTGTGTGAAAATTGAAGTTTGAAAGCTCCTTGAAGGTAATAGGTACATTAGTCTAAACCACCTACATCAAGTTTGACAAACTTGAAGAAGGGCTTCTAAACCTCTTTTCTATTGAATCTAATGAAACTTCACATGGAAACTTGAAAAACTCAAATTTATGGGTTAAAAACATACGAAATAATACAAGAGATAAAGCGTCATGTTTGCCTCTAAACTTTAAGCATAAAATCCATCACTTGACTAGTCAACTATATATTTAAGCCACCTTCATCAAGTTTGTCAAACTTGAAGGGTTTGTATTGAATTCAAGGAAACTTCGCATTGAAAGTTGAAAAACTCAAGTTTCTAGGTTATAAACACTTGAGATATTTCAAGAGATAAAGCATCATGTATGCCTCAACTTTAAGTATGAAATCTGTCACTTGACTATTTTATATATGTAAAGTACACATTTTGAAGATGAAGAAACTTTTGCTGCTCCATTGAAGTGCAAAGTTGTAAGGAAGCTTGAACCAATAAGAAAAGAGGAACAAGTACCAAAAGGTTATTCTTTTATATATAACTACTAGAAGGGGAATACTCCACGTCAAGCAAGACTACTGTTGGGACTTACAAACACAAGCACTATGAGATGTACTTTTTAGGTTAGCATTTGTGAGCTACATATGTATATTACATGAGCAACTAGAACCATCAATAGCACAAAGAGCACTAATGTGATTAATCTAAATATCTTGTTATGGTTCCTCCTTTTGAGAAATCATTTTGATGAAATGGTCATGGGCAAAGGAAATCATCTATCATTCTTAATAAGGTCAAGGAAGGGGGCATCACAAAAATTACAAGAAGTTTGCTTGTCTATGGTCATGGTTCCTCCTTTTAAGCAATACCTTTGGGGAGATGGCCATTGGCAAAATGAATTGGCCATGCTTCTCACTTAGTTCAAGTAAGGGGGCATCGAAAAATTCATTAAAAGCTTGCTTATCTCTATGTTTTGAGTTAGGTGAAAGTAGCTCAAAATTTAGGATCAATTTGGCCAAGGTTATTTTAATTATGGGTAGAGCCACACCTATGCCAGGGCATTGCCTCCTTCCAGACCCAAAAGGGAGGAATTTGAAGTCATTTCCATGCATCTCTAGAGTTGCATCTTGTTGAATGTCCAAGAATCTATCAGGATTAAACATTTGTGGGTTGCTCCACCACCTTGGATTATTTGCCATCCACCATGCATTCACTATTACTCTACTTTCAGCTGGAATTCTATAGCCCCCTAGCTCCTCTTTTTCCAAGTTCATGTGAGGCACTATGAAGGGAGTTGTTGTGTGCATTCTCATTGTCTCCTTGAGTACTACATCTAGGTATGGGAGCTTCAATATTTCGATTGTATCTGCCACAATGTTTGAGTGAGCTTCATTCTCTTTTGGTTCTTGAGCCTTGATACTTGAGAGCTCCTGATACACCTTTTCTTGTATGCTTGGATTATTCACCAACTCCGCAATCGCCCACTCAAGCGTGATCAAGATTGTATCAACTCCTATGTAAAATAGAAAGAAAGCCAATGCATTAGTTCACTTTTTGAAGCATCAGTGTTCTTTGGCTCTAAGTAGCTAACCGTTTTTCCATATCAAGTTTATGGACTTTCAAAAAGTAACTAGATCCCATCTCTCCTTTGAGACTAGTAAGCTAAATGTTTTTCCATATCGAGATTAGGGAACTTGATATCGAGATTAGGGAACTTCCAAAAAGTGGCCAGATTCTATCTTTTTTTATTTTTGAACTATAGACTCCCATCCTCATCATCCTAATGCTTGTGTGTTGGCTGTTAATCTATTAATTACCTGCTGCGTTTAAGTTCTCAACAAAGTATAACATGTTTTCCTCTTTAATTTCATTGTCCTCCAAAGCAACGAGGATGTGATCAATCCCGAAGGTCCTCTTCTCTTCTCCCGAAACGTCTTTTAGCCCATTCAGCTCCCTAAAGAATCAATAGAACAAGAATGTTAAGGCAAAGGCAAACAAAATATAGCTAATACCTTTGGTGTTAGAGTTGATTACCTTGCTGAAATAAATACCAAATAGACGCACTGGGTGATTACATCTTGACCCTGGTGGAACTGGAGTCTGGGACAACAATTAAACTATCTATAGTTGAAAGTTGAAACTAGATGATAATACTCTTGTTTGACATGAATCAATTTCAAGCACAAAGCACATGTGCTTTGTAACAGTATGGGTGACAGATCGATAGATCATAGAACTCATGTGTTTTGTAACAGTATGGATCGAGACACGCGAGAGAGAGAGAGAGAGAGAGAGAGAGAGTGTGTGTGTGTGTGAGATCACCTGAGTCGGCTAGAGATGAAGTATTTGAACATGTTTTCGCGCGCTTCTTTGACAGCACGGCAGGTCTGCAAGTAGCCTCTGATGAAGCTAAGGCTGCAAAGGGCAGGGAAGAAATCGCCATAGTTGTAAGCCTGGCTCTGGAAGAGGCGGCTGCGTTGGTCATTCAGACTCTTCAATTGGACGTAGAGAGGCTCATCCTCGCTCTCGAACCTCCGCCCGAAGGCGACTCGATACAGGGCATTGTAAATCACGAGGTGCAGGCTCTCTCTCAGCACTATGCCCTGCGTGAAGGCCTCTGGCTTGCAGGCGAGTCTGCCTATCAAGAGCTCCGTCTCGTCGTCCACGGCGGGCCGCCATCGCTGCTGCACGGCCTGGGCCGTGAAGAAAGCCAGGGTGAGGAGCCGTCTGGCTCGCCGCCAGTGGGGACCATAGTCGGCGAAGGCGAGGTCCTGGCCGGCCCCCGTGAAGATGTCCATCACCACGTTCCGGGCCCTCGACCCGAACTGCACCCCCTTGGTGTGCAGCATCTCCTTGGCGAGCTCGGGCGAGCTTATGAAGACGAGGTTGCGCCGCCCCATCTTGAGCAGGAAGATGTCGCCGTAGGTCTCTGCCAGGTGGGCCATTTTTCTGGCAGTGATCTGATCGGCTCCCACTTGCAGGCAGTGGCCGAGGAAGGGGAGGCTGAAAGAGGGGCCGGGAGGTAATGGCAGCTGCGTAGACGACGACGACGAAGAAGAAGAAGAACGCGCCTGCCTCCTCTTGCCCTCCCCCGGCCTCCTCCGTATCGCCGCCATAATCCAAGGCACTACTGTGAGAAGGAGTATTACACTGTATAGCAGCAGTTCACTCCTTAAACCTGCAGCAGACGGTAACCACCCCGCCACAGCTGCCATCTCTTCAGTGTCACTGCATCAATCTACTGCTCAGCAAAACCTGCATTGCTTTATAGACGGAATAATGTTGTGCCATCCAAATCTGCTAGGCCTCTGCTTTCTACATGATAATATTTGCTAAGCTATTATTGAGTACTAAGCACCAACATCATTTATATATATATTAGTATTTATCACATGCGATAATGACGCGCGCACAGACGTTTGGCCAGCTGATGTCACAATCATTGGTTTTACTTCCCACCTTCTCACGAGACGGCCTACTTACAAGTTACGGAGATTCAGTTCAGATGTTGACTGGGAAAAGTTGCTTTTCTCAGGTGATGCAAAACCGCCGGTTCAAATGTCCAACTTCCAAGTCAGTCAGTGCTCTCTCAAAAGCTGTACAGTGTAAAGCATTTCACCACGTTTGCGTACACTTGACAAACTTCTTTCACTTGTCGGGTGCGAGAAGCTCCAGTTAAAACTTGTAAAACTTGCTTCTCGAGTCATTACCTAATACCAACACATAGATAAATGCGGTCCAAAATTCAAATGTCCCGAGTCCTGACTCTCAAAACCTTGAAGCATTTAACCAAGCTGTGTGTGCGTGCTCTTGTCAAGTTGCACCAATTTCCTTAACTTGTCCGGTTTCATAACCTCTACTTAAATTTAAATTTATACACAAAGAGAGTAATCAAATTAATCCACGAAAGGAAGAGAAAGACAACCTAAGGTTCACGCCACATAGGTGATAGCCAGATGACTAACAAGCCACCTCAATGACTCGATCAAGAAGGAACAAAAAGGGTTTATACAGGAAGATATATTGTAAACTCAATAAGTAGTATCTCGGAAGGCTTTGAGTATGCTTAAAAGACTTTAAACCAACTTTATCTCTTTAACATAGATTTTGATAATACATATGATAGGCTAGATTGGACATTCATTTTATTGTTACTATAAGATATGGGATTAGGAAAATGTTCATCAAATTTGTAAGTGTCTCATTTGGTAGTAACACCTCGGCTAGAATTGTAATTGATGGTGAACCTATTGACTCCTTTCTCCTTACAAGGTCTATTGGACAAGGGTGCCTGCTAGTTCCTCTCCCCTTTGCAATCGCAAGTGGCACTCTAGAATGGCTGGTGGAAGAGGAAATTAGAAAAGGCAACATTCAAAGCATCAAACTCCCATGCAACAAGCACATGGTACCAAACTAGTTCTCCAATTACACAAACAGTACAATAAAGAATGATCCACTTTCTTTTTCTTTTTTCATTTGGGACTCTTTAAAATTTTCTATAAAGCTTACTAGAATCAATAATCAACCTTAGCAAAATGGGGATAAGGATGCATATGAAAGAATTGCCAAACTTTTAATTAAAGGAAGGATGCAAAATCATCAAGAAATGAAAAGTGTTCAGATTGCTTGGCAATACCCATGGGATTTGGTAGTAATAAAAAGCAGAAGTGGATTGGATAGTAGATACAATAAGGAATAAACTAGATAAAAGGAAAGGCATGCAATTCAACCTAGTAGGGAGACATCCAATACTCAAGCATATAATTATTCCAGCTACTATTTACTACCTTGCCTAATGGAGACCCCTCACCTCTCAGTGAGAAACAAAGACAAATTTCAAATCCCAAAGGTGGCTTGGGCAGACTATGGCTAGGGATTCCTGATATTCAGCCTATAGCCAACAAGCTAGATTGAAAATAGATTGGGTAATCCTACTAACATCAAAGCTATGACAAGTTTTTACAAGCCATAATAGAAGAAGAGGACTAAACTTTATCACAAGCACCTTTTGTAGAGACAATCAACCACTGAGACCCACGGACCGCTTATTGTTTCAAGCGTTCCAAGCCGAGCACTAATGGCTACCTCTCACATAGCCAACGTGCCTTCCATCTCTACAGGTATAGTGAGATTACCTCCATGCCAGCCGATCGAGTTACCTCCTCTCCCGAGCACTCTGGTAGCTTCACGATCCAAGTGTAAGCTCCATCCTCAAGCTCCGCACTTCAAGCTCCATTTCCACAAGCAAGATAAGAGAAGAGAAGAGAAGAGAAGAAGAGAGGAGAAGATGGAGAGCTTCTCCTCCCCGATCCCTCACCCTCACACACACTCCCTCACACTCTCACACTCCCTCTCTCAAGCACACGCCAAGCAAGCAACAAGAAGAAGAAGAAGAAGAAGAAGAAGAAGAGAGCTCCTTTTGGCCACGCACAGGAATGAGCTTCTTATTCACTTTTCAACTTTATATACAAAACCCTAAATCCCTTTTGGACGGTCATCCCTTTATCTCCTTTTTTACATGGGACCGTGGCCTAGGCCCTTTTTCCCATTGTCCTTTTATCTTCCTAGCTTTCTTCCTATCGCCCATCTACCTTTACAAATTGCACGGGTGAGAGCCCAGTACTTTTAAAATAAATCATGGTGCGCTCTGTGCCTTTTTTACAAAAGTATTGACTTGCACTTTTTCTCGTGCACTTTTCTCCTTGCTTTAGGACTTTTCTGCACTTCTTATATTTCCACAATCTTCTTGGCGTGCCTTCGTCTTTTGTTTCACTTTTGCCTTGGCCTTGCCTTCTGCTTTAGATTTTTCAAATTTTCCACCTTGTTCGTTTGAGGGTTAACATTACCCCCTCCTAGATGAGTGCCTGTCCCATGGCACTCACCGTCATAGGTAGCAGGCTTTGGCATGCACCGAAGACGTGGGTGGAAGGGACATCTGTGGTTTGCCACAGAGGAGTTTTGGTGGTGGTGCAGATGAAGGTCATTAGGGGCATGTTGTTGGTAATTGGTTGGTGGTAGGGTTATTAAAGTTGGTGATAGGGCTAGTTGTTGTTGGGAGTTGCACTTATGGGTTGGCATAGGTGTTGATGTTCTAGGGATTCTACAGGCGATGATTCTTTGGTGGGCTTGCAGGATGATAAAGGATAAGAATTCAGTATTAAGTGTTGATGAAGAGCTGATGGTACCTTCATTGGAGTATTCAATACCTGCAATTGAAAACCTTTCATATGTGGTCTCTCCTTGGGAGTAGTGCTAGTCTTCTTATTGTGCACAAGACATAGTCTGATTAGTTTGGGAGACAGGTCGAGATCTAGCAAGTTGAGAGTATTGTCCTGCACTTGAGGACCCAAACTGTGTATATATTTTGGTGCAAATATTATGTGAGTGTTCATGCATACTTAGATATTATGTAGTTAGTGTTCAAAGAGGAGAGAGAGATAGGGAGAACACCATATCCATGAGCCTTCAAGCTCTCAAGCTCATTCCTTCATTTCCACACACTAAACTGAAAAGCACATACTCTACAAGATAAAGTGACCTAGTGTAAATGTAGACTAGACGGACTAACTCTACTCAGGTCACTAATTGACTACTAACCCGACTTATTTAATGTAGTCACATGTAGACAGCTGTACATACTAGCTGTCATAGATGTCGGTCATAGATAAAGACACATTGACAGTGAGCTTGATTTCTAACACTCCCCCTTAAGCTCAAAAACAAAACTCAAATTATCTGCATCACTCCAAGTAGCTGTCTAAAGTGAATGAACTTATCTTTACCAAGTGATTTGGTAAAGATGTCTGCTACCTGGTCTTCAGTCTTCACATGCTCCAAGTCAATCTGATCTGCTAAAACCATTTCCCTGATGAAATGGTAGTGAACCTCAATATGTTTTGATCTTGCATGATAAACAGGATTGCTTGCTAACATAACACTGCTCAAATTGTCACAGTACAGCTTGACTTTGCTGTCCAAGTGTACTCCCAAGTCATTCAGCAACTTCTGTAACCACTTAGCTTCACAAGCCGCTAAGGCTGCACCACGATACTCTGCTTCCGTACTAGACAATGCAACTGTAGGCTGTTTCTTACTCTGCCAACTGATCATGCTACTACCCAATCCAAATGCATAGCCACTGGTTGACCTCCTGTCATATGTGCAACCAGCCCAGTCAGCATCAGTGTATCCCATCAAGTCAAGGGGTTTTCCATATGCATAAAACAACCCATGATCTGTGATACTCTTTACATATCTCAGAATTATTCTGACTGCATCTAAGTGTGGTTTGCGAGGCTTCTGCATGAACTGACTAATCAGCCCCACAGCATAACTCAAGTCAGGTCTAGTGATCGTGAGATAGATCAAGCTGCCTACCATCTGTCTATACATAGTAACATTCTCAATCTCTGTCCCAACATCAATCTGCAGCTTGATATTCTGCTCCAAAGGCGTATCCATGGGCTTGTAATCAGCCATACCATATTTCTGTAACATGTCATGAGCATACTGCTTTTGTAGCAGCCATATGCCTTGAGGTGTAGAGACAACCTCAATCCCCAAAAAATATTTTAGCTCTCCAAGGTCCTTGATCTTAAATTTAGTCTGTAAACATGTCTTTATTTCAGCAATCCCATTTTCATCATCTCCTATAATGATTAAGTCATCAACATAGACAACTAGGAAAACATAGCCATTATCTGTCTTTTTCACAAACAGACTATGATCAGCATCTCCCAATCGGAAACCATGTTGCTATAAATAACTGCTGATGCGAGCATTCCATACTCTCGGTCCCTGTTTCAGCCCATATAATGCCTTTTTCAGCGAACATACATGTGCTGGAAATTCTGGATGTACATAGCCTTCAGGCTGTTCCATGTAAACCTCTTCCTGCAATTCTCCATTGAGAAATGCATTCTTTACATCCATCTGCCATAGTTTCCAGCCTCTAGTTGCTGCCAAAGCAATCACAGTTCTAACTATAACCATCTTTGCTACAAGGTTGAAAGTCTCCTCATAATCAAGACCATACTGCTGCACATACCCTTTTGCAACCAGCCTGGCCTTATATCTTTCCAATGATCCATCTGATTTACATTTTACCTTATACACCCACTTGCATCCAATAGGTGTTTTTCCCTTAGGCAACTGTACCAAATCCCATGTACCATTTTTAGCCAAAGCTGAATATTCCTCATCCATAGCAGCACGCCAATTCTCATCTGCAACTACCTCATCAAACTTACTTGGTTCTCTAAAACCTGTTACTTTCGTCATATAAGCATAATGACGGGCTGAATATCCAGTGTAAGTATACGTGTCAACAGGTCATCTGACCCTCTCTGATCTCCTGAGCTGTGGCTTGCTGTCAGCTTGCCTCTCATGAGGCGGCACATAACGGCTCTACCTAGCACCTAGCGTCATAACAGACGGAATCCCCAATTCACTGTTTAAGCTGTCACTGCTAGATGAATCATAACCTACAGTGAGTGGACCTGTTACATCTTCAAAAACCTTTTCTTTTCCCTTATCTGTTCTCCCCCTCACACTGACATATCCGTGTCAGTGGATGTAGTAGTGCGACTCCGTAATCGTCCTGTCCAAGGACTCACTGTAGATGATACATCACCTGTCTGACCAGTCATGGAAGTACTCTCTGCAGGAGTATTTTTAGCATGACTCATACTGGGTGAGCCATCAGTAGGCACTGCAAAAACAGGATTCCCATACCAAGATGCTAACTCATCAAATACCACATCTCTGCTTATGAGTGTCTCATGCGTAGAAGGTACATAACACTTATAAGCTTTACGTTCCTGTGCATATCCAATAAACACACTTTTCACTGCCTTAGGATCCAATTTCTTCCTCTTCTCATTCGGTATATGCACATATGCAATGCTGCCAAATACCTTCAAGTGTGAAATATCAGGTTTATGACCATACAGCCGTTCATACGGAGTGACATCATGAATCCCTGTTGTAGGGGTTCGATTCAGCATATATACAGCAGTCACCACTGCTTCATCCCAATAACCATTTGGCAAACATTTTTCATTCAGCATAGCTCTAGCTGACTCCATCAAAACCCTATTTTTCCTCTCTGCAACACCGTTTTGCTGTGGTGTATAACTGCATGTGAGCTATCTTTTGATCCCATGTTTAGCAAGATACCTGTCAAAGTAGTTTGAGACATACTCACCTCCTCCATCTGATCTGAAACATGATATGTAACAGCCCAATTCATTTTCAGCATGTTTCTTGAAGTCTTTGAATGCATCAAACACATCATCCTTATGTTTCAAGATATAAAGCCAAGTGTACCTGCTGAAATCATCAATAAATGAGACATAATACCGTGCACAAAAGAAGCATTATATGAAGGACTCCAGACATTAGAGTGCACCAACTGTAAAGGCCTAGTGTTGTTTTTTACATGTCTCATGAAAGGAAACCGTGTCTGCTTCCCAAACTGACATGCAGGGCATACATGACCAAAATCATTATACTTGAATTTAGGTAATCCATGTACTACTTCTTTCTGCGGCATGGATTTCAACTTTTATACATTGACATGTCCAATCCGCTTGTGCCAAATCTCTACATCCCGAATGACACTCTCATCATGTGCAAACATGGCTGCCTTGAATCCCGAAATGGTCGCATCCAATCTAAATATCCTGTCATCCCGTTTTCCCTTGGCAATTAACTTGCAGCCATTTCCATACTCCTCAGTGAAACATCCATCTTTGTTGAACCTCACTTGCAAATTCTGTTCTGCCATTTGACCCACAGATAACAGATTCTTTGTTATGGTTGGTACATGTAATACATCATGCAGGCCTTTCTTCTTGCCATCAAGCATCATAAGAGGAACAATCCCTTTATGCTTTATGTCATGCTGGGTGTCATCCCCAGTATATACATGACCATGTGTACTTGCAACCATCTCATCAAACCACTCTCCATGCGGTGTCATGCGATTTGACGCTCTAGAGTCAATGTACCATCTGTCATCTCTATCATGTCTCGATGCATTTTTAGATACATGCTGCATGGCAAAGAGTCTGTCAATTGGCTCATCATGAGCACCACTGGAAGATGCATAGTGCCCATGCTGTCTGTCCTTTGCCTTCATATCTCCTTGCTTTTTGTAATAGTCCTTTGCAATATGCCCATACCAGCCACAATAATGGCAGTCCTTGTCCCTGTTGGACTGATCAGATGACTGCCATGAACCAGATCCACCACCTCTATCTCGGGGTGATCTCCCCCTACCTCTAAATCCACCAGATCCATGCTGGCCTTGTGTATTTGCACCATGCCAATTACTCTGCCTGCTGTTGCTGTCCATAAGCATTACGAGTGTCACCACGACCTCGAAATGAACCACGACCTCTAGATCCTCTGCCACGCTGGCTAGAGTATAACACAGTGTCTCTACTCTGAGATGCACTGGAACCTGTATTCAAACCAAGTTTGACTTTCTCATGCAGCAACAAGGCAACTAGCTCTTCCCAGCTAGGGGGCTGTTCTCTGACAGAAATGGAAGTGTCAAAAGCTTTGTACTCTTTGCCTAAGCCATTCAAAGCAACAGCAATCATATCATCTTCTGATACACTTGAGCCAATAGTAGCAAGTTGATCCGCTATGGTCTTAATCTCTATGGTATACGTCTGGATGCTCTTGCCATTCCTAGACATGTTGTTGAACTGTTGTTTCAACTGGATCTTCCTTGCATGTGTCATGGTTCCATAATTTTTCATCAGTATGTCCCAAGCATCCTTCAGAGTCTCACATCCAGTGATTTGAATTACCATAGCATCAGATATACATAAAGAAAACCAATGCAGCACCTTGCATGCTCTTTCATTCCATATCCTGTAGGCTCTTTTTTGTTCATTTGTTGGATTGTGTACAGGCAACTCAGGAGCAACTTCATCTCATGTACATAGATCCCAATAACCTCTGCCAACCAGAAAGTTTTTCATTCTGAATTTCCATAATGCAAAGTTCTTATTATCCAACTTCTCTCCAACTATCTGAGTGATATTGTCAGTCCCATGTGCATTAGCCATGATGCAATAGATTGTCTATCAAGTGCCTGACTCCCTGCAGACCAATAAGTATGACTAACTAAGTTCAGTCCGTAACAGTTTATGACCGTAATCTGCACTAAATTGCAAAAAAAAAAACCAGGGTATTTCAGCCCACTGACACCCCAAAACAACCCACAAACAAGTGGTCTCAACTGTAGATATAACTGTCAATACATAAGCTATGTGTTTGCTTCAGCTTAAGCTTCTGTAACCTCACTGCCAGGGTATATACATGCAGCCTGAAAACTGTAAACTGTGAGTAACCAGCAGCAATTTCAAATTCAAAACTAAGTGGTAATCATGTCATACATGTTCCAAAATCTCCCAGGTAGCTGCTGGTACATTTGGCAGTCAAGACATGAGCATAGAGGCACAGAACAATGCATAACCAGCACATACAAGTGTCAACAAATCTAGTTCCAGGTTGCAGTCAACCAAAATTCAACATACCAAGCTCCAAGCAGCTCCAAAATGTCTTCCGACCATGTCATACATTTACTTTGTAGTGGCAAGTTCAATACATGAGCATCTGAGTAGGCATAAACAACCTGTCTTCATTGACCAATGGCATAAACTTCATGAGCTATTTGTAATTAACCAGGACAGTGTAACTGCATTTACTTCAGCTTCAGAATTCAGTTTTCAATGATGTTCATTGCTTGCTTCAATCCTCCATACATTCAGCATGTATAGGCTAGTTCATATAGATGATGGAACCCCCAAGATGACATGTATTGCTTCACTAATGCACTATACTTGTTATTGACTGTGTATGACAGTTTTCAGCCTATCAATGATTTTCAGATCTAAGTATTCTGAGCAAAAAATCTTAGCTCCAAGACATTTGATCCAATGTATACATGCTTTGACACATTATTGTGCTTCAAAGATGCCTTCTGAGTGTAGTACAAGGCTCCTGTATGTTAGTAATGACTGAATGCATACTGTCGATTCATGTTTACAGCAGTTCAGAACTGATTACAGGTTTGTGTCTGTTACTCCAGCTCATAACAGAGCTCCCACACAAGCATTTAATTCTTGTACACTTCAGATACTTTCAATAGTGAGCATACATGCTCTATGAATCTTGTCCAGGTGCCCCACTGAAGATTGACAGGTTGCTGTCCACCCAGATCAACAGGCGCAGATCATGTAGAATTACAGGCCTTGTTTTCAGCTGGTCCTCCTCATCATGAGGCTCAATGACCACTTGTAGATGCTCAAGGATGCCCACCAAGGCTCCCAGAAAGGCCTCAACCACTGTGATAAAGGATGGAGTCCAAGATGAGCAAATGCATACCTTGATAGAGTAATGGCAGACTGTTCTTGTTTTCAAAAGACCTTGTTCTTTAGCTTCTTCAAGTCTTCTTGACTCCCTCCTGCTCCAGAGAGCTCAACCTAGCAATGCTCTGATACCATGTTCAAAGAGGAGAGAGAGATAGGGAAAACACCATATCCATGAGCCTTCAGGCTCTCAAGCTCATTCCTTCATTTCCCCACACTAAACTGAAAAGCACACACTCCACAAGATAAAGTGACCTAGTGTAAATGTAGACTAGACGGACTAACTCTAGTCAGGTCACTAACTGACTACTAACCCGACTTATTTAATGTAGTCACATGTAGACAACTGTACACACTAGCTGTCATAGATGTCGGTCATAGATGAAGACACACTGACGGTGAGCTTGATTTCTAACAATTAGAAGACCATGGGTCTGGTTCCTCGTAACAACGCATGAATGAAGCAAAGTTGTCCATGTTGAGGAGAAGTACACATGACGGTATATGAGACATCCTTTGCATTGTGATAGCACGATATAGCATAATTGAACACATTGACACTGAACTTTCAGTAGGTGGTAGCTATTGGACTTGCTTGACAAGTACGGTGCTATTCATGGCCATTCGTGTGGTGCTTACCACGATCGATTGCAATGATACTAAGGCGAAGTGCAAAAAGGAATTGTGCAATTGGGTCAGGGTGATAGGTCTAACCATAGGCAAACCATAGGCAGGACAAGCTCCCTAGGTACATCCTGCCCTTGATGTGCCTTGAACAATTGTGGGGGATGTGTAGAGGACTAGGGGACTAGGGATGGAGCTAGCCGACCAAGGTCAGTGGGTGTATCTAAATTGAGAACCCCTAGGTGTTGTGCTGTGATTGTGAGTGCTTTTTCCTTCTTTTTCTTTTTTTTTCTTTCTTTTTTTTAAAAGAAAAAGAATAACATGAGTACAACCATTGCAATACATTGAGGTTATTAGCCGTTCAATAGATTGGGAAATGTCGAGATTCGAAGGCTATGGAAATGGATATTACAGCGATGATTGTGCCCTAGCCTCGTTGCTAGAGAAACAGTTGTTGAGATGGGGAGATACACTGGAGATTTTGCAAAACCACTTTTGTACCGTGCAATGTTGTTACAATTGAGATAACCGTTGCTGTGAGTGCCAAGTGTAGAGTTTAACTTCAAAAGAGAGAGTGGCCCCTGATCCTGCTTTGGGTCATGCGATGTAGGTGATTAGCAAGGGTGATTTTCTCTTTCGACAATGAGGCTTCTATCATGGTTCTTTGTGAGGTTGGTGATCTTGTGGTGACTTGGGCTCTAAACACTTTCGTACCAAGACCTCTATTGTCCTGCATCCACTTGACGCTTCGTAAGAGTATATGCAAATCACATGCGTGAATTATGATGAACAAATGCAATGCAAAAAGATATTACTTCATATAAATCCTATGGTATTGACTGGGATACATCTCATCGGCACTTGTTAAAGACATGCCATGTATTAGTAGCAAGGGAGGTTTGTACGGTTGGGGGGAGCTTGCCTCTTTAACCACTTAAGGACAAAAAGTGATGGCAAGGTGGACTTCGTTAAGCAGCTTATACAACATAGGGGCTATTCTATTTGTATGAGGCAGGGTGAGTTTGGGTGCTCAGGTGATTGGGGCTGTGCTGGTGAGGGGCTCCCATCAAGTCGAACAGGGAAAATATCGGCCATGACCCGAATGATGTAGTCCCTAGCCGTAGCTGTTTCAAGAATGCTTTTAAATAATTCATCAAATTCCCTCTTGTTTCTAGTTTCCTTCCCCTCTTTCGAGCACCTAATGACTGAGCGTCTAGTGAAGGCCTGCACGGCTAGGGTTGCCACCCCCCGGGCATGCCCTTGAGCCTTCATTTTCTTGGCCTAGGAAGTTTTTGGATTGCGTCCTAGGCAGTGTCACTTGGGGAGTCATTTCTTTGCATACCTCTTAAGGGTAGGCACATAGCATTTTGGCAGAGGAGCTTGTGTCGCCACATGCTTCCTTCGACGATGGATAGCGTCCTTGCAGGCTAGCTGCACTAGGTGCTCTATGATGGCTACTGTGAGGAAACCTGCAAAAAGTGAACCAAGGTTGAGGCCCTAAGGCAGGATAGAATTATTTGCATGAAAGGGATTAACCAGTAGATCATCAAGTGCATAGCAGTCATTGTAGAGAGGCAGACCTCGTGACAATATTTATCCTACTTTGACCGTGGGGCATATTCCAGGCAGTAGTAGATCTTTGCTCATCCCAAATCACATGGACTGGTTATGATGGACTGGGGCGAGGTTCCCCCCAGAAGAGGAGATCAAAATGGGAGGGAGAGTCTATAGAAGGGGACGGTGCCCTGTGTACACCCTCCAGGTGTTGATCAGGGATTCCCATGGTAGCCATGAGAACTACATTCCCTCTACCCGGAGAGACGAGAATGGTCGCACTACTTCTAGACGTGTGGTGAGAGGAGGACCTCAAGAGTTTAGCCTATCGAACCCCAACTTTTCATCATGTGCTTAAGTATCATTGCTTGTGTGTGTTGGTATTATCTATACACGGTCACAGAACTCATTATTTTATTTATGTACACATTTATGAACCCATGTCACTTCATGAGGATAAGAACCAATTGTAGAACTCAGGATTGTACTGGAGTGTGGCACACGCATCTAGTACTCGTGGTAGCCTTCTTAATAACATTAGATATTTTGCAACGTCGAGTATCATGGTACCTTGTTCGAGTCTACTTGCAACATGTAGCTCCTCCTCAGTGAGAACCTTATCAGCCAGAGAGTTCTTTTGGTCAGTTCTGGCTAAATCCATACACTGAATGGTCGTCAGTACTCGAAAGGAAGTTGGCACCACATAGGTTGGGTCTCTTTGAGACCACCATTTGGCCAATCACTCCTCTGAAACCATCATAATCTGGGCTCCTAGTTCGGCCATTATAACGCAGTTTTCAAACCAATGTTTTTCAAATTGACTTCGACCCTCTACTTGTTGCTTTAGTTGATCTATCTCCAAGAGATTTGATTGGCAGAGCACATCATTGAATGTCACAGTTAAGCGTAGTTCATTAGCTTCCTTGTGAGAGATGAGTCCCATGCATTCATGCAGGAGCTTGTCATAGTGCTCGTTAAGTTGTTCTTGCTCTTTCGAGGACAGGGAAAATGGAAAGTATTCTTCCAACTGCTCCATATGAAGGAATGCGCCCATGACTACAAGAACGTAGATACGTGCGAATACTTTGAGTTTAGCATCCATCTCAGTCAAATACTCTGTGACACTTCTACGTTCTATGAAGGCTTGCTCGGTTGCTATCTTCTACAGGGTTCTTGGAGTTTTTCTAGGCTTGAGCATAGCTGGGGACTCAGGCCTAGATGAGCAAGATTGGTCAACTCTAGGATTACTTATGTCCTGGGGGTTTCCATGTTTCTCCTGAGGCTTTGTTATTATTGCATCATGGTTCTCCTTGGATGTGACTGGTATAGATTTGTCACCTTGTTGTGATAGTGTTGTATTCACTCTTGATTGGCCAATGCAAGCTCTGTCATTGGTGGATTGAGTGTTGCAAGCAACAATTGATGGTGATGGTTGCTTTGACTTACCATAACACATGGATGTTTCTGAGGTTTCACCACTATTAAGGGAGATGGAAATGGGTTCCTTAGCTGGACTCGATACTTTATTCCCAAGTTCTTCCATGCTCTTGGTCTCAATCTTCTTGGCATCTACCACCACTTGCAACTGTCGTTGTTTCCGTTGTTTTGTCCTCTTTTTCTTGGGCAATTGCGGTGACTCCTTTAAGGCCTCAGGACCCTAAACTACGTCAATTGTTGATGTGTTTGGTTGGGCCTCAGCATTCTCTTTCTCTAGTGTGTCCTTATGGGACATGGCTACGGCTCGCTAAATAGCCTTGCTAGGTTGTGAGGATACAACTGCGTCTCTTTTTCGAGAATCTAGCTTTTCAGCTAATTCCCTTCTATTTAACTCCTCAAACCTAGGCTTTAGGTGCTTTGGAAGTGTTGGAGTTGTCAAGGATGTTGGTTGCAACATCTCCTCCAGAGATGAACTGCTAAGGACACATTCCGCTGGGGGCATTGTCACAGCCAAGGGATGTGACTGCTGTGATCCCCGATTGGAAGTAGTAGCAGCTAGTTAAGCAGACTGGCCACTATTGGTAGGCTGTAGTGTGAAGTCCTTAAGCAGATCAGAAGTGGCCGTGTCTTTTGTTTCCCTTTGCACATTCACCTGTGTAGATCGAGCATTATTTGAGCTAGTCACAATGGATTGCATAGGCATATCCTTAGGTTGAGAGCTAAGGGTGGTGTCATGTCCTGCATTTTGGTCATTTGGTAGCTTAGATGGAGATAGAGATACAAATTGAGTAGCTACACTTGATGACTGTCGTTGTGCTTTCTGTGTCTGCTTAGGGAAAGAGGGTGTGAGAGATTTGGGACTCCTTGGTGGACTTGGCACTGGTTGGGAGATTTGCTTGTGGCTGTTAGATGATTCTACCATTTGCCTTGTTGAGCACTCAACCTCACCATGAGCAATGTTGCGCCTATGATGCTCATTATCCTCTTGGGAAATCAATGGCTCCTTGGGTGCTAGTGGCTTTTGTGTACACTTGATGGATACATATGATATTCGCTTTTTAGGCACACTAGACTGAGGATCTATCCTTCGAATAGTCCTATTTGGTTCCTTGATTTTCATGAGGCGCTCAGTCCCTCCAACCTTGTTGAGAGAAGACTTGGATCTTTGTCTAGATTTTCTCCTTTGCTTCTTTGCTTTTGACACGATTTGGCCTTCAAATAATAGAGGTGATTTAGTAGGGGCTTTGGTACCCAAATCCATTGGTTACCTGCATAATACCCTTGAGCACGTAGCAATGCTTTGGATATCCATTGCAGCATTGTGTTGGTTCTCTATTAATGCCTTCGTCTGTAAGGATTGGGCTTTTTTTGTGGTCTTCTACAATATTTGTAAGTCCAAAGCTTGTCCTTGGCATTGTCCCCTGACCTTCTTGTTTCAAGCATGGCCTCACTCACTGGTTCTCTCTGTTCAACATATGCTTGTATCAACTCTTCCAATAAGTCCTTGCTCTCATCACTAGGCTTGTGTGGCGTATCAAAATGTTCCTTATCTTTCCCTTGAGGTTTGACAAGGTCACCCTTACCAAAGGTTGTGATTATCCTCACACCCGTTAGTGTCAAGTGTATCCTCTGTGCTACATAATTGGCATCACACTCCATCGTCCTTTTGAAGGGTCTTCCTAGCAGGGTTTCCTTTCCACAATGAGCACTATTTGGAGGAACATGGAATAGGATAGACAAGCTTTCAGTTTTAATAGTTACAAGGATTTTACACTTTCCTATAAGTGCTTGTGGGTGTCTCCTGTAAGGACTAAGAGTTGCATTAGTCGGTGTGAGCTCTGGTTGGCCTAGTAGAGTCTATTCTTCATAGGTCAAGATATTAAAATCTGCTCCTTCATCAATGAGAGCATCGACACTATGCTCTCTTTTTGCGGTGAGTTTGACCCTAAGATAAGCAAGCGGTACTATGTCTTCATCTTCCGGGTCTTGTCTTGTAAATTAAAGCCTTCTAATGCATCCCTTTAAGTCCCCAAGTACACAACCAGATGTGGATTCTCCATTGATGTCTTGGGTCGTTTGTGCAGTGCCATTCAAGGTGCATCTATCGTCAGGACTGTCATGTCTAGTCATCCTTGCAGTTGCAACTTGATGTTGTTCCGTTCCACTCTAACTAGATGCAGTCTCAATGTAACCTAGACGTGTTTTTGTGGTGTGGCCTTTTTGCCCTCGTTGGCTAGATTGGCCCATTGAGGTTCTAGGGTCTCTGTTTATCTTTATTCGGGTATGGGCTTTTGGTTGCTCTTTTGCAAGTGCGAATCCATGCTTGTGCAAATCCATTACTACATTAGGATCTAATTTAGAGGACCTATCACGGCACGTGTTTTCTCTTGAGCCTACTTGGGGGAGGTGCGGAGGGGGCAGAGTCCCCCTCTGCGCGGGGGTCCGGGGGGGGGGGGGGGGCAGCCCCCCTCAGCTTGCAGGGCCATTATGGTAACCACCATGTGCGATTTGAAGGACCAAGTTTTGAGCTACTTGCTCTAGATTTCAGTTTAGTATAAGTCTATGATGTGCTTTTGGCTCTACCTAGTCTCTGGTTGGTTTCAAAATCTATAGATAAGAATCTTGAACAGATCCAAACTCGGCCCAACAGGTCCAAATTGTAGGGGTCGAATGCGCGATTCTGCCCGTTCAAGGACCGAGGGTTGAATGAGAAAGGACCGAATGTAACTGGTCTAAATGTTAAACTTGGCTGGTCCGAGTGCATTTTTCCGAGAGCTAAGTGCTTGAGTTGTCTGGGCTGAGTGGCCAAGTGGGCCGAGGGCCGAATGATAACTTATCCGAATGGGGTTGGCCAAGTGGGCCGAGGGCTGAATGGCCGAGTTAGGTGGGCCGAGTATCAAGTGATCCAAATGTTTCACTTGGATGGGCCGAGTGAAAGGCGTCCGAGTGTAGTTCGCCGAGGGCCAAATACTAAAGGGCCGAATGGCCAAATGGTCTGAGGGCCGATTCTGGGACTCGACCCAAAATTTTCGTCACTCGGATGGGTCAAGTGCGTCACATTTTTTTCACTGGACTTTCAAGAATTCATTGTGTCGAGCAATTGAGGCCTTCCTACCTGTTGAGAAACTCCAGATCCAAGCTACTCATGTAGGGGAAGGTGTGGAATTACTTGTGCTAGGCAAATAACTCCTAGATGACAACATCAAAGCAAGTCCACGCAATGAAGCTCTCTCTCTCTCTCTCTAGTTCTCCTGAAACCCTACAATGCAAAATGTGGCCTTTCTTGCCACTCCTGGCCCCTTATCACCCTATCTAGGCCTGTACTCACCTTAGTCTTGCTTCCCTTACTAATATTTAACCCAAAATTTTATTTTTTGCCCTTTTTCCCTGTTTTAGCCTGTTATACAATAGTAGAAAACCCTACTGCGTGCTCCAATGTTTTGCTCCTATCATTCCTAAATGCAAGAAAAAATCCTAAGGGAAATACCTACACTACTCCATCATGGTTTCCCAAGTCCAAAAACCAAAAGCCTACTTGCTAAGGAGATCGAATACCTCTTCAAACTCCCTCGCTTCCTACCTACCTACCTCAAGTACCGGTTTGGAGAATACCCTACTTCAATGCTCGATTCAAAGCGTGCAAGCGCTCAAGGCTTGAATGCGTTGGTCCCGGCAACAGAACCAAAATGTAGAGGCAATCAACCGCCGAGACCCACGGACCGCTTATTGTTTCAAGCGTTCCAAGCTGAGCACTACCTCTCACATAGCCAATGTGCCTTCCATCTCTACGAGTGTAGTGAGCTTACCTCCATGCCTGATTGAGTTACCTCCTCTCTGGAGCACTCCGGTAGCTCCACAATCTAAGTGTAAGCTTCAAGCAAGCTCCATCCTCAAGCTTTGCACTCCAAGCTCCATTGCCGCGAGCAAGAAAAGAGAAGAGAAAATAAGAGAAGAAGAGAGAAGGAGATGGAGAGCTTCTCCTCCCCGATCCCTCACCCTCACACACTCACTCCCTCACACTCTTGCACTCCCTCTCTCAAGCACAAGCTCAAGCAAGAAAGCAAGAATAATAATAATAATAATAATAAGAGAGTTCCTTTTGGCACACACAAGAATGAGCTTCTCATTCACTTTTCAACTTTATATACAAAACCCTAAATCCCTTTTGGACGGTCATCCCCATATCCCCTTTTTTACATGGCGGACTGTGGCCTAGGCCCTTTTTCCTATGGTCCTTCTATCTTCCTATCTTCCTTCCTACTGCCCATCTACCTTTACAAATTACACGGGTGAGAGCCCAACACTCTTAAAATAAATTATGGTACGCTCTGCACCTTTTTTACAAAAGTATTGACTTGCATTTTTTCTTGTGCACCTTTCTCCTTGCTTTAGGACTTTTCTGCACTTCTTATGTTTCCACATTCTTCTTGGCGTGCCTTCGTTTTTTGTTTCACTTTTTCCTTGGCATTGTCTTCTGCTTTAGATTTTCTGACTTTTCCACCTTATTCATTTGAGGGTTAACACCTTCAGTCAAGTTCAAGTTAAAATGAAAGACTATTGTGATCTTGCTAAAAGATCATAGTAGGCATGGTTCAAATATAAGAATCTATTATCCATTTCATCAAACCACAACCTCAGCTTGCCCTAGAGATGGTTAGGGGTTCAGTTGTTTCTACACCAATATTAGTCCTAATCATTATACACTACCACATAAGTTGTATAGAAAGAAGATGGTCCACTGGGTAGATTTGTGGAATCCAACTAGGAAGGAATGGCTTCCTACTCCTCAACTGAAAGAAAAATTAAATCTCAAAGATCATGAGGTTGATCTATTTTGTTAAGGAGAGAATCCCCCTCTAGAGCCCTCACCTTAAAAATGCTACTTGTGTCAAGCAACCCTTTAACCCCAAAGGTACTTTGTATTGGAAAGATCGTAAGCCCATCCGTTATCATAGCGTTCCGTGGACACAGTGTGAAAAACTCTAGAGTGCATCGCCATTTGGCTTTCTTATTGATCTAGAGAGTCAATGCCATATTAGTCATTAGTGTTAGTGTTTGTAGTGTGGATGGTTCAAAAATACTAGATTTTTTAATAAGGTTAGCATATTTTTTATATTTTGGATACTAATTTTTGTAAATATTCAAAAGTTGTGGACAACTTCTAGAATAAGATGACATGCTTTAAAAAAAGCAAGAGGCTTTCAGCCATTTTTGGGGGATTTTATGCAAAAAGAAGGATTGGCAAATTCGCATGGCACGTGATCGCAGCGCCGCACAATCATAGTTTACAAGCAATAAACAGCACTCCAAACTAGGAGAAGAAGGAGTGATCTAGGAGTATTCTTACCGGGTGTCCTAGTATTACTCCCCTTTTGAAGCCAATGGAAGAATCGGATTGGCAGTGTAAGTAGTAGAGAAGAAGCTACTGTTTGATGCATGTTTTGGGTCTACAAGGGATTTCTCTTCTCAGGATGTAGAAATAAATTGACTGGCTTCACCTCAATGAGTATTCTTCTATTTCTTCGAATCCCTTCTCTTTCATCAATTGCTCTCCCTAAATCTCCCTTCACCCTACTGTCTCTTACCCCCATGGTAGACTTTGGATCCCCCAAGCGCTTCGACAATGGTGAACTCAATATGAAAGTCGGCCAGTAGGTGTGTAAAAATGGGGAATTCTATAGATTCAAGTGGTGGTGATGCTTTACAATGGATGATTACTTTGTTGCAGCAATAACAACAATAACAGTTGCTATTACAACAACAGATGCAAATTTGGCAGGAAGCAAAAAGAATTGATTCCTCAGAGGTGAATGCATTGCAAGAAGTGGGACAAGAATTGAAGCACTTTATGGGTCAAAATGTTTCATCCTTCATCCGATTGTATGAAGAAAAGATGTTGTTTCATGGGATACTGCAGTATGCATGGAGTCGGTATTTCTCACGTTTGGCCATACATGCATTGCATAATTGGATTGATGAGTTACATAAAAGAGATGCTGATTGGGTAGCTTTTAAGAAAGCTTTGAGAGAAGAGTTTTTCTTCGAAGATGCAGGATTGGTAACTAAAAAGATATTTATAGATTGGATTGAAAAGCCCAATAAAGGGTTGGCTGCTACAACTTTGCTCCGTGAATTTGAAAGTCAGTATATGCGCAGTTGGATGCCGATGAGCAGCAATCATTGGAGAGTTAGAAAATTGATTTGTTTCTGAAGGTTGCAGATAATGTCTTGCAAGAAAAGTTGACAGATCGTTTAGAAGATCCCTCTTCTGAAACAAGACTGCAATCAGATTGGGCTAATGTAACTAAGGCAGTGGAGAGAGCAGATGAAATTAAGATGGGATACAATCACCACACTTGCCAATGCTCAGAAGGGGGCTAAAATTGCAGCCAAGGCACTTGTGGCTATGATAGAACAACTGGCTATACCTTTTGGTATGGCTCTTAAAGGTGATGCTTTGGATGAATTAATCCAAGGCATGCGTGATTTGAGGCTGAATTTGACAGAAATCTATGCAAAGGTTGAAAAGTTGGATGTTAAGGTAGAAGAGAAGGGTCGAGCAACAGCCTAAAGACTGTACAAAGAAGGTTACAAGAGAAGATACATTTGGTGTGACAGTTTACAGCAAGAAAAGTGAGACTGTACAGCCTACCATGAAGCGAAAGTAAAAAGGTTAGTCTTTTGGAAAGATGGAAAAATCTTCCAATAGAGCCAAATTTTGGAAATGGCGGCATGCAAAAGAGGTTGGAAGAAATGGCAACAAAGGACAGCATTTGTTGCCATAGATGCAACCACATATGGGTTGAGAATTGAAAGGACCAAAGAAGCTTGTAAAGGAGGCATGGATGAAGCAAAATCTTGCATTTGGATACATGCATTAGATTGTATGGAAAAATGTGAAACAAAAAAGTTTGAATTGGCTAATGCAAGTTAGAGTATACGAGGGAGAACCGGATGGAGTGCACCAAGGGATTCATTTTCAGCCTATGCTTATTTGGCTGAGGTTCATAATCAAGAAGCTCTTGTGGAAGAAACGAGAAGAAGAGATGAGGACACCGCTAGTCCTTCCTTTTTAATCCCATCTAAATGCATAACACAGTAAAATGGAGCAATAAAAAGAGGCTGAAAAAGTCATACCTAAGCATGTTATGGAGGATGCATCTCAAGAGAAGAAACAAAAAGGGAAGAAAAGGAGCAAGCAGCCTGATTAGAGGTTACAATCGGATTTTGAGACTGCCACAAACCTTAAAAAGGTCTTGGAAGATTGCATACTTGGCAATAGAGTAGATTTCACACTTGGCAGAGTTCTTGGAATCACGAAGCGTGAGTAGACCTTAAAAAGGTCTTGGAAGATTGCATACTTGGCAATATAGTAGATTTCACACTTGGCAGAGTTCTTGGAATCACGAAGCGTGAATTTCATGATGTAATCATTGATATGTTAAAACAAAAAAGATTGTTTGATGGTGAAGCTTTGCAAGCATTGATGCAGGTTGACAAAGACATAGAGAAACAACTTCAGAGGGAATATGATGATGCATGTAATCCTGATTTGGAGTAGATTGATGTTGAAAATGGGTTAAATGGTAACGTAATCAGCAAGCTTGTGGCTAAAATTGGTCTTATGGGCAACAGTAAGCATAGAGAGAAGGCTATTTATAATGGGGATGTCTATCAACAAGAGAAGATGCTCATTTTATTCCAAGCAGTCATTATTCAGGAACACATTGAGCTCCTGCTACAATAGAGACAATTGTTAAAGTGGGAGAAAGAGAGATGCCTTGCATAGCTCTCTTTGATCATGGTTATGAGATCAATGTTATGGCACATAACTTGTATGAGAATGGAGGTTGACCGATTGATGTAGATCCGGGATGGCATATGTGGGCAGTAAACAATTCATCAAGGGATCTTTATGCCACTTGTCCAAATGTACCCTTGTGACTATTAGAGATATTAGGGAAGAATATCATTTTTTTGTGTAGGATTCATATAGTTATTCGGTGATTTTGGGGAAGCCCTATATTTCAAAATTAAGGCTGGAAACAAAAGCCTTGGATGATGGTTCTTCATATGCTCGGGTTCGGAGTAAAGACAATACAAAGGCAGTACAATTTCTCACTGTTTGTGTGAATCATCCTCGCAATTGGGATAGGGTAGTGGGATAATCCCATGCCATCTAATGCATGAGAGTTTAAGGGTTTTTAGATAGCACTACTACAACTGGAGGCTATGGCAGTGCCTCTAGGAAGATAATTATTATTGGCAGTAAAGACATCTTTGCCTAGCCGCCTCTGTGTATTACTACACTGATAGTACCTACCAGTGCACACTGAGAGACTTCTTCTAATATTTCTTGAAACACTATTCTTATTGTGAATGAATCTACAAGTACACAGACAAACCAAGTATACTAAATAATAACTAATGTTTAGATATAGGAAAAATGTGAGATTTATATGGCGGATAGAAAAGTACTCCTAAACACTATGACGACCCATATTAAATGTTCCTAAGGTGTGCATGTGATCACTTGTGCATCGAAATGACATTAACAATGGCATGCACAAACCAAGTACACTACTCGTACACTAGGTGAGAACTATGGCCTCTTAACTTGTGCAAAGTGCAATCATATAAACATGTATTGATCATATGAAAATAGTAGATTTACACATGCAATAAATCCTACAATGAAAGTAATAACCCTAAAAAGTATACTGATCAAAAAATTTATTTAACATTACCTAAGCAAAATCTTGTAAAAGATATTATACCCTTGTAAAAATTCCCTACTATCGAGTAGTGCAAGGCTTTTAGTTTTTTCCCCTTTACTTTCACTCAACCATTTCACTTTGTAGGGTAGAGGGGCCAATCATATTACATGTAACTCTTTGTGGCTTGATGTTTTCATGTCAAGGAAAATGTTGAGACAAAGAAACCATATATGCATTCATTAGTTTGAACTCTACCATCAATATAAATGTCACATCATGTAATGGTGGATTGAATCACAGAAGAAAAAAGTCCTTGAAAGATTCAAGCATTTTATTATAATATTAGTATGGGATAAGACCCTCATTTCCTCCAATAGTGGACAACACAATATCTTTTACCTAAAGAAGCATTGATAATTGATATTTGAACATTATGGAGTCCTTCCAAACACCCAGCAACATGTTTTGAGTGATTCATATTTTCCAATGAGAAGGCTACTCTCTCTCTCTCTCTCTCTCTCTCTCTCTAAATTAAGGAATGGCACCCTTCCCTAGTTTATAGAGTTTGTAATAAGCCTACTTCCTTTTATTATTGAGTTTGTACTGTTGAGTGTTGAAATGACTTGTTTTTTGGCTGATTTTTGTTGTTTTTGAGAGCTGAATGGATGATTTTATGAGATGATTGATTGGTTTGGAAGTGGTTTGAGAGTGTTTTGGATGATATTGATTGTTTTTTGGAAGTTTATGATGTTTATTAGTAGAGATATGAGGTTTTGTGATGTTCTGAGAGGTTTTGATTGGTTCTGTATACCTTCTGTATAGCTTTTGTTTTGTTCCGTTTTGTTCTGATTGTCTTCTGTAAGGAGGGATGGAGTATTGATTGATGAAGATTGAGATCTTTTGAAAGCTTATTGAATGGTTTGTGAGAGTTTGGAATGGTTTGAGTATGAGTTATGAGGTTTTGATGACCTTCTGTAACCTTCTGTAGGTCTTCTGTAGAGCTTCTGTCTCTGTTCTGTTCTGTACTGTAGCTGTTCTGGTACTGTACTGTGACTGTTCTGTATGCTTCTGTATGTGTTCTGTTGGATGAGAGTGTAGCTTGAGAAAGTTTTCTAGCCTTGGAAAGTGGTGAATACAAGTGCAAAAGAGCTGAAAGAGGTGAAAGAAGTAGCTGCTGAAGACTCAAGTGAAGTGACAGTAGTGAGCTATGAAAGGACACTGTAGTGGCTCTGGTGACTCTTATATCAGACATACCTCTTGGGAGGGGTATACACGACCTAAGAAGGATTATTGAGAGTGATTATGAGAGATTTTAGTGAGGATATGATGTATTATTGAGAGAGAGAGAGAGAGAGAGAGTCAGAGATAGCCAAATCTACTAAAACAGAGTGATTGTATATGAGAGATTGGGAGAGAAGACTATGAAGATATTGAAGATGAATACTATGTGATGTATTTCCATTCAAAGATGGTGTATTCCTTTTCTTTCTTTGTTATATTGATGGATTTTGTGAAGATATTGAAGAATATGGTTGATTCTATCAAATCCGTGGGAGATCTACATGATGCTACATGAAGATTTGTTGTGCCTCGTGTTCTTTTCTTCATTGTGATCATATAAAACCTAATAAACAAGCTTGTTGATGTTACAAGATAGATTTTCTTGCAAGAGAATTCCCTTTTCCTTGGTGTTCCTCTTGGGGCTCCATGTTTTTGGTGTGCAGCCAGGGAATCTTGCCATCAACAAGCACCAGAAGAGGCTGAAAATGAAGAAAATGGCATTGCCAAGAAGAGAAGAATTCAATGGATGTTTGTAAAGTTCCTTCTTCCACTGAAGAGTTGGAATTTCTCATAATCAAAGCCACTTTCCACAAGAAGTTCATCCCACAATGGCGGAAACACATCACCATCATGATGCATGCTCTATGTGGTGGACAGTTTCCTCTTTTTGTTGAAGTAGCAGAAACTTGCATCTTGGTAGCAAACTGTTTGGGAACAAACTGAAGAGCATAAACAGAGAGAATGACCATCCATGGAAGATTTGGCATTCATTGAGAAGTTTCTAGACATCATCAAGTGGGAGATTGTGAAGAAGATTCAGGAGTTTTGGTCTGTGGAGGTACACAGAGACAAGAAGGAAAAGAATTGGAATTTGTTCGTAGATGCTCAACAGTAAGATACGTGGGATGCTTGGTGCACTGATAATCTTCTGTTTGTTCAATTGGCAACCCACTGGAAGTTGGTAGACAGAGTGTTTTTCACAACATACACTGCTGAAACCATCAAAAGCTGGCACTACTATGATGATGGCACCACAACAATGCTCAAACATATGCATTTTAACACCTTCAGGACCGAATACCTTCCTCTATGCAACGGCATGAAAGCAAAATTCAGAGACGTTGAAAAGGAAGAAGTAGAAGAAATGTTGGCAATAGAGTCCTCCAGAGACTGAAGCCTTATGTTAACCCTCTGTGGAGCACTAACAACATAGTGGATCCAACCCTCTGATGAATGACACAATAAAGAGGCAAGCATTAGAACGAGTCCAGAGGTATGTGAGAAGAGAGAAAGCAAAAATCATAGCCGAGAACGAGCTCGCAGCAAAAGCCTCCTTTGACGCCCTTGCGAAACTCTTGACAGAAGTCCCAATGGCACATCAAGCCCTTTCTCCTCCTGCTGGAGGTCATTTTCCAAGCCAGATCCGTCCTGGAAATATTGATGATAGGCCAGCAAATGTAGTTCCATTGCCAGTTTTTAAGGGAGAGTACAATGAAGACCCCGATCTTCATGTAGCAGAGTTTATGGTAGCATGTGTGGCTAACAATGCCAGAACCCCTGAGCATTGGTTAGCAATATTCCCCACCACTTTCAAGGGTGCAGCATTTCAGTGGTATGAGAGACAAGCAGCAGGAACTTTTGGCACATGGGATGACCTGAAGTTGGCCTTCCTCACTAAATTCAGGCGTGAAGGTTTTGAAGAGCGGATGCAAGAGGAATTTATGAACCTAAGTCAGTCCTCTGGAGAAAGAGTAGAAGCTTATGTCTCACGAATGGAATCCATCGTGAAGAGATGACTAACCATAATCTAGATGATGGCATTCAGAAGGGGATGTTTCTCAGAGGATTACAACCAGAAGTCCATAAGTTTGTGGAGCTGCAAAGACCAGCCACATTGCAAGCTGCAACAGAAGGTGCAAGACTGTACGATGAAGTGGAAGCTAGATTGCAATGAATCCAGGAAGAGGAGTCCTACCTCCTCTGATGCCAGGAATGATGTATCCACCAAATGCAGTCCTAGGGACTGTTCCCTACCCCTACCAATAGATGCCCCCAGTATCACAGTACAGTACACCAAATCCACAGTGGCCACAATCAATGCCTCAAATGATGGTTCAACCACAACAACAAAGGTCCCAACCAATTTTCACAATGCCAAATCAGCAGCAACAGTGGAACCCTACCAACTAGAGCCAACAGCCAACAGTTCAAACAAGAGCTCTGAATCAGAATCAGAGCAGAGACCCCTCTACACCAACCCAACCTGTTTATGCAGTGATTACAGAGACTCCTCAAAACCCTACTGCCAATACCTCAGGAGGAGAAAGATTGAAGGATTACTTATCCAACTCAGTTGCAAATATCAAAAAGGAGTTGATGGATGTGATTACAGAGCAGCTACAGCCGCTGAAAGTGAATACCGCTAGCATATCCAACGTTGTAGGAGCAGGAAGAGATGTGATGCATTCAAATACTTGGTGTGGTAAGTGTCATCAAGCAGGACATTTAGCCACTGAATGTACATGAAAACCAACCATTCCTGGAGCCTTCTGTTCCTACTGTTTGCGGAAGAACCATACAGAGGACATTTGCTCTCTGAAGGAGATGCATGATAGGAGAAGGAAGGAAGAAGATGCAAGATTCAACTTGCTAGAATCCAAAATGACAACATAGGATATTGGACCCAAGCCTAGAGAGTTTGGTTCTAATTTCGGACCTAGAAGATTTCCCTTACAAAGTTGCTGAGGAAGACAGTCTGGCGGTGGTCAGAGATCAGAAGTGGAGTGTTACAGATGCGGAGAAAAATGATACATTTCACCAAATTGTCCAAATCCTAGAAGGTCAGTGGATTACAAGCCCTTATGTTGTCGTTGCAAAGGAGAAGGCCACACTGCAAAAGATTGTTCAAGCCCAGCCCCAATGAAAAACAGTGCTACTAATAGTCCGGCTAAGGCCCAAGAGCCTACCTCCAATTTAGTGGAATTGGAAGTTGCTGCCATCACACGTGCAAAGAAGAAGGAACCACCTATCCAGAAAGAAAACAATCCTCCTACCAGAACAGAAGTTCGATCTTCCACCAGAAGAACAGAATAGAACAGAGCCTGACAGTGCCGTACAGAGCACTACAATGCCACAGAGAGTTACAGAGACAGTTCCAGAGATAGGACTAGAGATCCAGGAGATAGAAGAGGAGGAAGTGCCACAAGGGGCAGAAGAAGTTTCCATGATTCCTCTGTTGGAAGAGACAAGGAAAATGAAAATGGGTGTTGCCCCATTCCCTAACCGGTTAGAGAAGCCAGTGGATCCTATTAAGGAATACGATCTGGTCAGAGATCTAGATACCTTTAAACCAAATCTCACGTTTCGACAATTATTGGTGTTGTCTCTCAGTTGCCGAAAAAGGTTCAAAAGTATACTGACAAGAAGATGTGGATTAAGGATCGCTCCCTCAACAGCAACAAAATCCAATAAAGCTCCAGATCCTGTAAAAGAAGTGGATGTGGCTAACGCCTTCCTAGATCTGGGTACCCCAAAGACTGGCGTGTGGATAGAAGGCTGCTTTATTGCAAATGCACTGATTGATGGTGGTTCATCAGTGAGCATTATGACGAATGTGACAATGAAGGATCTAGGCCTACAAGGTGTGCAACCAACCCAATGGCTCATCTAACTGGCGAATCAGAGCAAAATCAAGCCTTTGGGCCTTCTCCCATATGTGAAGACTACAATGGCTGGAAAAGATTATTGGCTAACCTATCTGGTGGTGAAGCCAAACTCTTATGGTACATCCAATCCCCTATTACTAGGCAGACCATGGCTTTTTGAAGCCAGGGCAAGGATGGATTGGTTCAAAGGAACCTTGACCTTGGGTAGAGGACCCAATAAAGTGGTGCTGAAGCTATATGGTACTCAAAAAGGGCATGGATCCACCTCCTTGGAATTATCTTCTGACTCCCCTAATGAGGCTACAGATGGAACATCAACATACGAAGATGCTGTCAAACAGATCCTTCCCAAGAAAACAGTGGCACATTCCTTAACAGTGGATACTGTAAGCCAACTCCCAAAAGATGCAAAGCCATTATCAATGGGAGAATACTTCCTGCCTGCATCAGGAACGATTTCCGAAATCACTTCTGACAGTGAGATAGAAGCATGGATGTACTGCTCTCCCTATTACATGGCCAAAGCAGAGCCAGAGACAGAGGCAGAAGATGAAACAGAGAACCTATTCTTCTCTTACAGAGCTCCCACAGAGACAGAGACAGAAGCAGAGCCAGAGACAGAGGCAGAAGATGAAACAGAGAACCTACTCTTCTCTTACAGAGCTCCCACACAGACAAAGACAGAGACACAGACACAGACACAGACAGAAGAGGAAGGAGATGATATGGACGAAGAAGGTTATGAAAGTGAGCCAGAAGAATCTATCCCACCTGCAGAGGATACATTTGAAGAAGAAGGTCCAGAAGCATCATAAGCAAACGAGCTCATGCTATGGGACAGAATGGCGATGGTACCATTTGGTCTGGTAAACGGATCTTCTCATATGCAAAATCTTTTTAAGAAATGGATTAAGAAGAATAAGCCGTCTTTCAGCAGTGGCTCATGCCATCCTCACCCATCCTTGCTAAAGAAAGATGATGATGATGCACCGTGCCAACAAGCACCAGTCCTACAAACCCAACAGGCATCAGAGGGTCCCTGTTATGTGATGTTCTTGGACATGTCATCAGAAGATGAGGCTTCAAGCCAAGAGGTAACTAATCTTGAAACCAAACCCGAAACGGCTCTAATCCCATTCCAACATCTCAAGGAGCAAATTAAGTCTCCACCAAAAGAGGAAGTTGGTTCTAATGGGACATTAGAAGAGGACATCACTCCCTTGAAGGAGTCAGATCTGCACCCAGAAGCAGTCCGTAGGACCTTCATCTATGAAGTAGAAGGTGAAAGGCAGTTAACTTTTGTGGATGCCGATGGCACTGAACGCCACTTGAAAGTGGGTAGCAGCCTCCCAGAAGAGGAGTTGTCAACCTTGTACAACTTGTTGAAAGAGAATTTGGACGTGTTTGCATGGTCTTACAAAGACCTAAAGGGGATTGATCCCACAATATGTCAGCATCATATTGACTTGGAGCCCGATGCCAAGCCAGTACGGCAACGACAGAGGCGAATGAACCCGAATTATTCCACATTGGTAAAAGCAGAGCTGCTGAAGCTTCTGGAAGCTGAGTTCATCTATCCAGTGGCAAATAGTGAATGGGTTTCAACCATCGTGGTGGTACCCAAGAAGAATGGCAAGCTTCGAATATGTATCAACTTTCGAAAGCTCAATTCCAAGACCAAGAAGGATCACTTTCCGATTCCTTTCACAGACCAACTGTTGGACACAGTGGCAGGGCATGAGCTTTATTCCCTTCTGGATGGATTCAGTGGATATAACCAAGTCCAAATCACAGAAGAAGACCAATCCAAAACAACCTTCACCACAGAATGGGGGACCTACGCTTACCGAGTGATGCCATTTGGACTCTGCAATGCCCCTGCTACTTTCCAGCGAGTCATGATGGACGCATTCCAAAATCATCTGCACGACTTTATTGAGGTATATTTGGATAACTTCTGTGTCTATAGTTTGATCCGTGAACACTGGGGACATTTGGAACAATGCTTTGACCGATGCCGGGAGTATGGGATTTCCCTCAACCCTGACAAATGCATTTTTGGGGTCTCTTCTGGAGTTATGTTGGGCCACATTGTCTCTGCACAAGGGATGTCAATAGACCCTGCAAAGATCGAAAAGATCGCAGCTCTGACAGCACCCACCAACCTCAAACAATTGAGAGGATTCCTAGGCCATGTGGGTTATTACAGAAGATTCATAGCCCATTTTGCAACAAAGGCAACCTCCTTGCACAAGCTTCTAAGGAAAGATGCAGAGTTTACTTGGACGGAAGAATGTGACAAAGCCTTCAACACTTTGAAGCAGTGTCTGATTGAGGTACCCATTCTGCAACCTCCTGATTGGACGAAGGAGTTCCATGTACACACTGATGCATCCATTGAAGGCTTAGGCATAGTTCTCTGCCAAAAGGACTCCTCGAAGCTGGATCAACCCATCTATTATGCAAGCCGAAAAGTCACTGATAGGGAACGGAACTACACAGTGACAGAGCTGGAGTGCTTGGCAATGGTGTTTGCCTTAGAAAAGTTCCGCCACTATCTCCTATCCACCCACTTTAAATTTTATGTGGATCATGAGGCCCTGTCCTTCCTGATGAACAAAGCAGATATGAAAGGACGAATGATGAGATGGCTCCTTCTATTCCAGGAGTTCGACTTTGAGGTGATTACTAAGCGTGGTCGTTCCCATGTTCTGGCTGATCATCTGTCACGTATCCCACAAACTGCAGACGAGGAGCAGGATGATCCAGACCTCCCTGATGCTTCCCTCTTCTTGGTAGAAACTGTAACCCCTTGGTATGCAGACATTGCCAATCTGCTGGCAACCCAACAATATCCTCCTGGCATTTTTAGTCGAGAGAGGAAGAAGCTTATGTTAGAATCAGGCCCCTACACCCTGTTAGGCAGTGCACTGTACAAGAAAGGCAAAGATGAAGCGCTCCGAAGATGTGTTGCAGGAGATGAGATTGGGATTGTTCTGAAGGCTTGCCATGACGAGCCATGTGGAGGCCACTTTGCAGGAGAAGCTACAGCCAGGAAGGCTTTGCTAGCAGGATACTAGTGGCCTACCATTCATAAGGATGCCTATGATTACTGTAAAAGATGTGATGCTTGTCAGAGAATGGGGAAACCCACCAAGACAAGTGCTATGCCACTTCAACCTATCCTTCCCTTGAAGCCGTTCGAGAAGTGGGGCATCGACTTCATAGGCCCAATCAATCCTCCCACCAGAAGGAAGCAGAACCGATACATCCTTGTATGTACGGATTATGTCACAAAGTGGTGTGAGGCTAAAGCCCTAAAGCGGGACGATGGTAACAGCGTGGCCTTGTTCATGTACGAGAATATCACCCGTTTTGGTAGTCCCCTAGAGCTGGTAAGTGACAGAGGCACTCATTTCATTAATAAAGTCATGGAAGAGTTGACAGAGCTGTATAAGATCCGCCATCGCAAGCCCACTCCTTACTACCCCAGAGCCAATGGCCAAGTCGAAATCACGAATCGCATCCTCTACTCGATTCTGACAAGAACGATTGCCGCACATCGTCGTGATTGGGAGGATCGACTTACAGAGGCCCTCTGGGCGTACAGAACCTCCCATAAAGCGGCAACAGGACAGACACCCTTCTAGCTGGTGTATGGTACAGAAGCTGTTTTCCCTGTTGAACTGGAATTACCCTCTTTGATAGTCGCTATCAAAGAGCGTTTGGGGGACGATGATTCACTACAACGCCGTCTCCTGCACCTGGAATGTTTGGATGAAACTCGCAGGATGGCTCTACAGTGCATGGAAGCCACGCAAGCTCGACGTAAGGCTTACCATGATAGCTTCATCAAGCACAAGGAGTTCAAAGAAGATGATTTAGTCCTAGCCTATGATTCACGATTTGGCAAGTTTCCTGGCAAGCTTCAACAGCGGTGGATGGGCCCATATAAGGTACTTGCCGTCAACCCTAATGGCTCTGTCCAAGTACAGACCGTGATGCCTCTGATGATCCCTTTTTGATCAATGGATATCGTCTGAAGAAGTACTTCCCTCCTTGGGGATCTTGACAATCACGGTCACCTGATCCTTTACCTCGTTGGCTTGGCACTGTACTTCTTATGATGCTACTTCTGATAGCCGTTCTTCAGCTACTCCTGATGAGGTGGACGCAACCCTCTGTCCCCTCAACCCTACCTTCCAGCCTTGATCTCTTATCCTCTATTTTCCACCAGTGACAGTGGCGAGGTTGGTTCTGATACATGGTCTTTCTACCATTCCCTTGCTTAATTCGAAGAGAAAAAAACAAGAAAAAAAAGAAAAAAAATATACATATCGGTCATGGGAGAAAAGGACTTAGGTTCCTGTCATGCCGATCTATTCTTCGAGAAAAGGTGGAAACACCCTCGGGAATAGGGGCAAACAAAGAAAAAAAAGAGAAAAAAAAAAGATTTAAAAAAACAAATCTGTTATGGGAGAAAAGGAAGCAATTCCCTGTCATAGCAGGCCTCGCTCTAAGAAAAGGTGGCACACACCCTTGGGCGGGAAGCTGGTTGTGGAAAAGATGGCAACAACCAGTAGTCCAGAAAATGGATTCATTAATTGATATCCCCAGGATCCAGTTCCGAAGCTGCCTCCCTTGGTACGCCGTGTCCTGGGTCTCTCTACAGAGCGTCTAACTGTCCTCTAGCAGATGACATGTTCCTATCCAACTCAACGTTCGATTTAATGGCTACCTCCCTGGGTACGCCTCTTCAACAACTGATGACGTGATCTTCATCGACAAACCCCTTGAGTGACATGAGCTTTCATCCTAACCGGATGGGAACGTGAGTATGGTTGCCCTCTGTAATTATCAACAACGAGTGAGACAGAGGGTGGGCCGAGAGACTAGTCTTTTCCCTTCAAATCAAATGAGAGGTGCAAAGTGTGAATGGAGTGTTGCACGCACAGGATGGGCCTCTCAATGCACAAAGCACAATTTGTTTTTGTACACTGCACCATAAGGCTCCCTGGCCTTCCTTCTCGCACCGTATGCCGACACAGGGCGGGATGCATAGTTGCACCATCCAATGCGCACAAGGCATACAACCTTTGCACAAGTGACCGTGAGGATTACATCAATGGGTTTCAGGAAATGGTTGCCCTCCTGTATCTATCAACAGAGCGTGAGACAGAGGGTGGGCTGAGTGTGACTGGAGTTTCTTCAATCAATTACCGAGAGGTGAGATTGAGGGACGTTACGATACTTGGAGTTAGGTATGTTTCCGTTTCCCTATGCACCCATGGGATGGGTCTCTACCGTCATCACAGGACACGTCACCCTGTTCTGTACACTGCACTGTAAGGCTCCCTTGCCTTCCTCTTTGCACTTATGCCAGATGGGTTCGACGCACTAATGCACCATCAACTGTGCACCCTGGCATACTTCTTCTGCACCATTCCCCCTTGTCGATTCCTAAATCGGGTATGCGATATGGGTTTCAATCCTTATTCCTTGAGTGATATTAGTCATGGGGTGAGTGACAGTTCTTTCATTCCATTTGAGTGACTATGAGTTGAGTGCAACATTCCTTATCATCGACGAATTTCCTGCGATTCCTTCAACCAACTACCTCCCTGGGTGCTGCCGGGTGGTCCCTGCCATGAAGGACGTGTGCCGAGAAGATGCCTTGGTACCTCCAGCAGCCGACAACAACACAGGAAGTGCCATCGACAATCAACCGTGATCCTCAACAAAATGGGCCAAGTTCTTCTAACCCTACATCCTGTTTCTCAGTGACGTTCATGTTTTAAGTGTGGGGATGTTAGTGGATGGTCTATGGCATGGTCCTAGGTCCCTGTTGCTTGGTTAACCCTACCCGTTCATGTTTTAAGTGTGGGGATGCATCCCTATGCATCTACATTGCATACCCTTCTCCATATGCCTCAACCTACTAATGCCTCTATGCCATGACTTGTTTTTACAGGGGTCCCTTCCCACCAACTCGTTTATTTTTCCCCCACCCTTGGGGCTGTTCCCTTGCAATTTTCCTTCATTCCCTACTTTTGTGGTCTTGCCATGTGAATGCACCCTACATTCACCAAAGTCCACATCCAACCTTATAGCCCTGTTCCTCCCTCTGAACTGACCATTTTTCCTTTTTACCTACCCCTGTTCCGGTGCACGGTTTTTGAGTTATTACTTTTTGAAGCATTTTACGTAAATTAACCGGTTTTCCATGTGAACGTGCTTTGCTTGCTTCGGAACCATGATCTGACGTTATAGCCCTGACAAAAAATTTCCCCCTGACATTTTTTATTTTTACTCCGAGTCATTCCAATGCCCGGTTTGTCCACTATTAATTTTCTGGTTTTTCAAGATTTTTTCGTGCGTCTTTTTGACATTTTTCCATGTGAACCTACCCTGTTGCATCGGAATTCCAATTTGATTTGATAGGCGTGTCCTCCGCGCCTTCCCCCACCTTTTTCCTTTTTTCTCCACCCTCCTTCGACTTTTGGATTTTTAATTATTAATTTTTCAATGAGTTTTCGGGTGTATTTTTGGCGTTTTTTGCATGTGAACCCCTCCTCCTTCCACCAAAATTGCATTTTGACATGACAATCATGTACCACCCCTTCCTGCGGACATTTTTCCTTCTTACTGCATGTCATTTCAGTGCATGGTTCGTCCAATATTAATTTCGGATCCCTATCCCCCCTCCCCTCTCCCGACCCATCCCCACCCTAACCGCCTCCCTCCCTACCTCTCCCCTCCTCTGCGTACTCCTTCCTACCCCTACCCCTTCCCCTCCTCCTCCATTCCCTCCTCCTCCCATGCTCCTCCTCTGCTCCCCCTCCTCTCCTTTCCTTCCTTTCCCTCCCTCTCCTTCCTCCTTGCTGCAGCACCCGCTCCACCCGCCCTCTGCCCGCCACGGTCGCCACTGGCCGCCGTACTGCAGCCGACGGCGCCGTCCCCACCCCTTTGCCCGTGCCACGAGTTTGCCACGTTCCCCCACCCTCCTCGATAGCGCCAGCCCGCCGCCGCCCGCGCTCGTGCACCCGTCCCCTACCGATGGCGCCCGCTTCCAACCCGTGGACGTCGTCCTCCAGCCCACCCTGTCCCATCGGCGCTCGCCTCTGACGACACGACGTCGTGCTCCAGCCCCGTTGCCGCTACATCCGCCATTGCCCGCCACGTGGCCCTGTGCCCTCCTCCATGTGTGCCCCACAACCACTAACACACCCCCCCCCTTCTAAACCCCCATTCCCCCCCCATTACACACATTCCCCCACAACCACTAACACACCACCCCACACAAGCCCCCTTTTCCACCACAAACAACCCATCCCTCTGTCAGCCCCCAATCACACCACTAAAACAAACACACCAACCTAACCCCCCCTAAGCCTCCCTTCACACTAAACCCCACCCTACCCCGCTGTAAGCCCCCTGTTCCCCCGCAGCAGCTTACCCCACCCCTTCCATAAACCCCCGTCCCACCCGCCGACACCCTTGCGGTATCGCCACACACGTAGATGTATACGCGTGCGTGGGAGCTTGAGCTTGTTCGCGATTGATCGTGCGTGGGTGCGGGAGCTTGTTCTTTGGTAGCGGACACGCAATTGCCACGCAGCTTATTTCTGGGTATTTTCCCAGATTTTTTTTACTTCAAACACCCGCAACCTTTAAAAACAACAAAAAAACAAAACCATTGACATTTTTTTTAAAAAAAACCATTAAACAACCCTTAAAATTATGAAACAATTCCAAAAAAAATCTAGCAAAATTCCTACTATTTCTGCCACACATTGCCTATTTTTTTAAACCTGTAAATTTCAAGCCAAAAACAATTACAACCATTTTAACATTCAAAATTCTTTTACACATACTCAAAAAAATGAAAAAAAAAATCTTTAAAAGTGCTAAAAAATTCCCAATTAATTTTCAAAAAATTCCTAAAAATTCCATTAACATTTTGACTTATTTTTTGCATGTTTTCTAAGCTGAAAAATACTTTATTATACACCTAAATTCATTTTTTAAAAAATAAAAAAAAAACATACACAAACAACAATCTAATACAAAATCCTTTTTCATCCACATACACACTAACCCTCCAGGGAAAAAATCTAGATATTTTTGGATTGCGAAGAGCGTATTCTTTGCATTTACATACACCCACTACCAGGTATTTTCTTTTTTATTTTTTTATTTTTTTCAGCTACCCCAAAACCCACGGTTAATTCAAAAATAAAAAAAACCAACAAAAAAACAAACAAACAAACAAACAAACAAACAAACAAAAAAGAACCCTAAACGCCACCATGACGCGCGTTCGCGCTCAACACACCATTTTTTTTAAAAAATAAAAATAAACTAGCCGTTCACTTAGCACACGCTAAGTGCGCTAAAGAGGCACTTTAATATTTTTAATTACAATGAACCAGCCGTCATAAGAGCACGCACTAGCAAAAAAGCGCTCCACATCACCTTAATTTGTAATCAATGAACTTGCATTTAGAGACCCAGTCTGGGTATCGAAGTCCGGGATTCGAATTAAAGCACCGCTTTAACCTAATAATTGGTAATTAAATTTTTAAGAAGGAACCGGCGTTTTCTTGCTAAGGTTTATCACTTAATAAAATTCACCCATTTCTTAATCATTTATTAAAATAAACCTTTCATTTAACTTACTCCCCCTCATTGCACTTATTTCCCCTTTTTAACGAACTCGTTTCGTGGGATGGGTATGCGAAGTCTTTGGAGTTATTTCCATGGTTAAACACCGGTTTATCAAAGTTGTGGTCTTGATGTGTGTGGGTTGTGGTGATGTTTTGGTTTAGTTTCTTTGTTACGATTAAGGGTACGGTGTGTAGTTTTTTTTCTTTATTGCCTGATATGGGGTTTTGGGTATTTGTATGATACATAGCATGAAGCTTTCGGTCGCATATGTCTAGAGGCCATGTCGAATTTTTTCTAGACTGAGGTTTGCTTGGGGATAGTTGGTCGAGTCACGTTCTATTGTTTTGGTTGTTCTCTTATCCTTGGTTTTTTGTCTGTTGCTTTGCAAGCATTCTCCTTGATTGTCTGTGTTTGTGGTGTGTGTGTAACCACCTGAATGTCGCCTTCTCACGCTCCTCCCCCTATCCAGTATGTCCCACTCGTCAGTAGGGATTACTCTTCCCTACTCACTTTTGAGCCTCTCACGAAGGCGGGACTCGCTGCTTTTGTGGCTACCTCCTTTCCATTGCTTCCAGAGGATCCATCGATGTGTGATGAGTTTCTAGCCTCCTACAGCAAGAAGTCAGGACTGGTCCAGGGTATTTCTATGACTTTGACACCTCGAGGCCTTGTGAAGGCTCTTTCTCTTCCCTCCAAAGGTGAACCCTTTGTTACCACTCACCAGCTTTTCTCTAATGAAGAGATTTTGAAGCTGTTACAAAAGCAGACAAGGGAAATGCTGGATATTAAGAAGGTGATCAACTCTTTAGGAGTTTCCTTTTCCATGATCACTAATCCTGTGTGGAAGATGGTTTGTCAGTTTCTCTAGGACAGGTTTATGCCTCCAAAAACGCCATCCCAGTACTTGTCCAAAGAGCTTTTCACAGCTTCAAGGATGGTGTTGAAATGAGTCGCTATTGATTGGAGCACTTACCTACTCACTAAAATGGATCAACATTTCGTCAAAGTCACCAGGGGCAATGTTACCAATGTCACCTATGGATCGTATTTGTCTGCCTTCTTGACCTACTCAGGTTTACAGAAGAGTGTGCCTCCACCTCCTCCCTCAGATCCAGTACCTCCTCCTCCACCTTCAGATGAGTCAGAACCCATTGATATAGAGGATGATGATTCTCCGCCTCCCCTGGTCATATAGCGCAAACGCTTGAAGTGGGTAGCGGATAAAGCTCCTTCAGTTCTTCCTTCAGTGCCCATTCCTGCTACCTCTGGCAGTGATCTCCCTGGGTATCTCACATGTAATAACCTGTTTAGAGCACATCGAGAAGGTTCGTTGGATATATCAGTCCCCTCACTGAACAGTCTTGTTTCAGGAGATGCAATTCCTTTCCTATGTAAAGACATTCAGAGTTCCATTGAATTGTCAGTGACAGCCTGTGTTCAACAGCTGTACGCTTCTTTTTATGAAGAACTCATGCAGTCTAAGGACCAGTTGCATAAGGCAACATCCGAGTTAGCCTCTGCTAAGAATACCCTAGCAGATTTGTTTAAGCAGATGGAGCAACAAACCCAACTAGTTGCAACCCAACGAGATGAGCTATCTTCTTTGAAGATTCAGTTAACCGAGGCTCAATCAGAGGTTACTCGCCTTTTAGAGGAGAAGGAGAGGATGTTCAGAGAAGCGCAGGAGTTCCAAACTCTTTTAGATGACAAACTTTCAGCCTTACAGACTGCTAATGACACAGCAGAATCACAAGCTTCCCAAATTAAGCAGTTGTTTGCAAGCTCAACTAGCATAGTTCCGGTCTGTTCCTCCAAGCCCTCATGTTCCCTTGATCCCTTCTCTCTCACAGCAAGACTTGGCTGCTCTTCAGAGACAAGCTACCTTGTGTCTTCTATTCCAAGATAAAGTGGAAAGATTGCAGTCCAGGATGGATTTGCTATGGTCTACATTTGAGCAGTTTTAGGAATATGTTTCTCCGGACCATTCTTTCTTTGTCCACTACCACTTACAGAAGTTGGCCTTCTACATGAAGCTTTCCACGATGGATTTACCTCTTCCAGAGGATGGATGGAGTGGGGCTTGGTCTACTGAGTTGCTGACAGAGGTGGTAAGGATGGTGTTTGAAGATTCTGTCACGACAGATACCATGTTGATGTCATACATGTATCTACGAGGAGACTTGTTAATTCCAGATGAGGTGGATATGGCATGGTATGTGGGAGACGTGGTTCTACAAGCTGTTTTGTATGTCAACCATTTGGAGTTGCGCATAAATGACATGTTCCAGAGTTACTCCTCCAAAGTGGCTAATTGCCCTAATAATTCCTAGCATACCATGATTGATTCTGTGGTCCTGAATCAAAGACAGAATACAGCCCCTACCTATGCCCAGAGTACTAATCAACTGAGGGTGGATCTCTTAGCTTATCTTTCAAAACATAATCCGTTTGATTCTACCTTTTTTGAGGCCTATCATAGAATATCTCTCTTAGGACCTTCTGTTCCTACCCTCCTATATTACCAACAAATGGCTCACTATCATATATATCTTTCCCTTTGTCAAACTAATTCCACAACCATTTTACCCCTTCTTTTCCAACCTTCATCTTTCCCTCAAATTTCCATTTTTACATATTGTTCTTTTATCGAGGATCGAGTATTTTTCCCTTCTCCACCATGTCCTTCTCCATCCATTCATGTACCTTCTACCTTTCATATTTATCAGTTAACACCCTTTTTAACTGATTCCCTACAAATTTCAACCACTCCTTCTTTAAATCATTCTTCCTTTTATGATTTTGCCTATCCCTCACTTCATCCCCTTTTTCTTATTCAACTTCCCTCTCCTAACACTTCTATATCTCAACCACCTCAGTTGGTTAGTGACTATGACGGGTTTGAACATCAGATTTCCAGAAGAAGGGGATGGAACTCGAATGATTCTCTTACAGGACCTCAGATAAACTGGCCGGTAATCCCAGGAGAATGGAGAGCTGCTAGTCAAGCTTATCAGAACTATATTCATTTTGCTGAGCAGTATTCACAGTCTGCAGATCCTTCAGTGAGATTAACTGCTCACTTTGCTTGGTACCTGGCGTATATGCATAGGCATTCTCATAATGATTTCAAGCCTATTCCAAAGTTGTGCATGAATGTCAATGTGAGCATTGATTCCCAACAGGCTAGATATATTGTATTTTCATGCCCTTTATTTGCCTAGGAGATACCTGGTCCTGTTGGAAAGGATGTGCTGCCTTCAGTTTTTTCAGAATCCTCCCAAAACATTTGTAGATGAATCCTTGTCTATGGATCGTTTCCAAAATCATCAATCTTTCAAGAGGGATCATCTTCATTGAGACCCTTTCCAATGTATGGTGGATGATTTTTAATGAAAATCTCTCTTTTTGGAGGAGTCATTCAGATGGTTGTGTTGTGTGTAGTGTTTGTGTTGTGGGTTAATTTATGTAAAAAGATCGTGGTGGTTGCCTATTGGATTGGATTTCGTGCGAGCTATATTTTGAAGAATTGTGGTGATGGGGTCGTGGTTGGAGAGTTGAAGATACTGATGAAGAAGAAGAAGAAGAAACCTCTTATATCCTTTACAAGTTTGTTGTGATTTCTAGTTTGATAAGAAGTGTTAATGTATAAAGGGTTTTCCTTTCGTTGTATTTTTATATCAGATACAGGTTATAAGTTGGGGTCGTGGTTGGATGGATTGTTTTTGAAGAGATATTGAATATCAAAGTTGAGATTTTGAATGAACTTATATTCCCTTTTTCTTGGGTCGCGAGGATGCTTCCTTATTAAGTGTGGGGATATGTTGAGTGTTGAAATGACTTGTTTTTTGGCTGATTTTTGTTGTTTTTGAGAGCTGAATGGATGATTTTATGAGATGATTGATTGGTTTGGAAGTGATTTGAGAGTGTTTTGGATTATATTGATTGTGTTTTGGAAGTTCATGATGTTTATTAGTAGAGATATGAGGTTTTGTGATGTTCTGAGAGGTTCTGATTGGTTCTGTATACCTTCTGTATAGCTTTTGTTTTGTTCTATTTTGTTCTGATTGTCTTCTGTAAGGAGGGATAGAGTATTGATTGATGAAGATTGAGATCTTGTGAAAGCTTATTGAATGGTTTGTGAGAGTTTGGAATGGTTTGAGTATGAGTTATGAGGTTTTGATGACCTTCTGTAACCTTCTGTAGGTCTTCTGTAGAGCTTCTGTCTCTGTTCTGTTCTGTACTGTAGCTGTTCTGGTACTGTACTGTGACTATTCTGTATGCTTCTGTATGTGTTCTGTTGGATGAGAGTGTAGCTTGAGAAAGTTTTCTAGCCTTGGAAAGAGGTGAATACAAGTGCAAAAGAGCTGAAAGAAGTGAAAGAAGTAGCTGCTGAAGACTCAAGTGAAGACTAAAGTGAAGTGACAGTAGTGAGCTATGAAAGGACACTGTAGTGGCTCTGGTGACTCTTCATATCAGACATACCTCTTGGGAGGGATATCCACGACCTAAGAAGGATTATTGAGAGTGATTATGAGAGATTGTAGTGAGGATATGATGTATTATTGAGAGAAAGAGAGAGAGAGAGAGAGTCAGAGATAGCCAAATCTACTAAAACAGAGTGATTGTATATGAGAGATTGGGAGAGAAGACTATGAAGATATTGAAGATGAATACTATGTGATGTATTTTCATTCAAAGATGGTGTATTCCTTTGCTTTCTTTGTTAAATTAATGGATTTTGTGAAGATATTGAAGAATATGGTTAATTCTATCAAATCCGTGGGAGATCTACATGATGCTGCATGAAGATTTGTTGTGCCTGGTGTTCTTTTCTTCATTGTGATCATATAAAACCTAATAAACAAGCTTGTTGATGTTACAAGATAGATTTTCTTGCAAGAGAATTCCCTTTTCCTTGGTGTTCCTCTTGGGGCTCCATGTACATATAGGGGGTTCCATTATCATTCAACACAACTCTTATTGGGGATAATGTGATTTCAAGCCATGTATTATGGAAAAGAAAACACCCTCTACTTGGAATCATTGGACTCATACAAAACACATTATTTATATGGCTACTACTATGCTGAAACTCATATTTTTTGTCAACAATGAATGCCTTATGTATTCCTTCAAAATGAGCTACTAACCTCTGTTGACTCTGCTTTTGTTGACTACTGGATCTGGTCACATGCACTCGATCATTAATGATAGCATTGATGGCATTGTCGGGGTGGTCTTAAACTTGATACTATTGCAACTACCTGCTGGCTTTGATCATGGGCACTTAATCATTGATGATGCTCTTGATGGCATTGCTGGGTTGATCACAAACTTCATAATGCTATTGATGGGTGCTGTTGATGAAGCAGGTGACTGACAGGTGCTCCGGCAAGCCCCCCTATTAGCCTCCAGGTGGTTGATGGTTGTTGTTGCGAGGCCCCCGTTGAATGCTCCATAGTGAAACTTGAAAATGTTGTTGATGCCTTCCCACCCTACTTCTTTAGGGTGGCTTATTTGATTTTCCTAGGGAGTTAAGGGAGAGGGATAGGTGCATCAGACAGTGTACCAGTCTGATAGTGCTAGCTAGCTGTGTACCAATCTGATAGTGTTAGTCAGCTGTGTACTAGTTAGTCAGCTGTGGACCAGTCTGACATCGATTTCCTCAGATATCGATTACAGCAACAACACATGACAGTTGTGTACTAGTCCGACAGTGCTAGACCGTTGTAAAGAGATTGCACCTGTAGAGAGATCGCAACCTGTGCTACGCTGAGCTCATTACCAGTAAAGCTACCGATTGCATCAGCTATCGATTGCAGCAACAATGCAAGAATAGCTCTGTACCACTCATCCGATAGTGCGAGTCCATTGTTTACCAGTCCGATAGTGTTGATTATTGCAGAGTCGCAACCTCTGCTACGGTGCTTACTGCCAGGCTAGAGAGGGTCTCTACCATCGTAACCTCTGATTGCAGAGTCTAATTAGAGTCGCAACCTCTGTTGTTTACCAGTCCAATAGTGCTGATTGCAGAGTCACAACCTCTGATTGCAGAAACAAGTTTGCTAGCGGGCCAGTTGTCAGTGGCATGGGTCTCTACCATCGAGATCTTTTGGTACATGAGGCTAGGCGAACAAACCACAATTATTGCAAAATCATTGCAGACCTGTGAGAAACAGTTATTGCAATCATCAACCACAGTCAGACCAGGAACAATTATTGTAAAATCAATTTACTACTACCAACATGATAGTGCATGCTAGCACCTGTGTATGTTTGTGTGCTTGAACATACAGATGTTTGCTGCCACAAAGCGAGAGAGAGAGAGAGAGAGCCAAAGGAGGATCTTGTGTTGCCTTCTTGCCCCTGATTTGATGCTTGTTTCTCCTTCCTTCTTGGGCGCCCGATTGATAGAAGAATAGACCATTTAAAGAGAGAGGGAGGGAGGGAGGGAGGGAGGGAGGGAGAGAGTGTGCATTTACATCTACATATGTTCTTGCAATAATGACCACATGAAGGAACAATAAAGACATTATGGAGCCACTACCCCACTAGTTCACTCCACTCTCCTCAAGGCATTTCATCCACCATGTATGATTAAATTTTGATAGTGTGCTTCATGCCAACACTGGTGGGTGGGTGGATCTCATGGGCAGTTGAGCATGCATGCGGGTGGTTGAGGCATGTGTTGGAGTGGTCATTCCTTTATTAATGATCATTACTGCTTTTTATAGTCTATGTATTTTCTTGGGGTTAAAAAGAGTTTTTGAGGAGCTACCATAATTACTAGTTTAGCAAGTGCCATATTTGTGATAGGAGATACCATAGTTACTTGGCTATGGGGTGGGTTTTCTGTAGATTCATTTTTTCAGTTCCTATCACCTATTACTTTCTATAATTGTAGGCACTAGTCTTCTTCATTTGGTTGCATTGTATGAATATAGATCTAATAATCTATTGGGTCTAAATTCGTTTGTAGATAGGTGCAGGCAATCGAGTGTGTCGAAAAATGGGTTGGAGCCAGGATAGACACATAATGATTCTTTGTGATCATTAATGACTTATACTTTGCAAAGGTATATGAACAATGGACTAGTCCCCACCACCATGATTGAGATAACAGTTGATGCATAAGACCTTGATTTATCCATAGATAACCTCCATTAAGTCAGATCACTATGTGTATGCTCACAATTATTTCATGCCACTAACAAAACATTTTTTGCAACTTTAGCCATTTTCAATGGACTACGAATCCATATTTTCATGTAAACTTTATCAATGCACATTCTACAAACTATATGGTTGCTTCAAAGTAGGGTCTAGCATATGAGGGGACTACATGCATAGTCCCTTTTACCTATGTTACATATGTAACTAGCCACTAGTAGGGGGTGTGTAGAGGGTATCACTTTGCACCCATATGCGAGTTTCATAATGTATCGTATCGTAATTCCACCCATAGTATGAAGAACGTTGTTAAAGGTCATTGTGGTTAACTCCTTGAGGCTTAGTCCAAGATGGTGTCCTAACCACCACTTACCTCCACATGGTATCATGAAAATGAGATGGTTACCACCAAACAATTTTGATCGTCATATCACCACTCCATGTGACTAGATCCACAATGATCTTTTCATAGAAACTAGTAAACAAAGAGACAATGATGATGTATGTGAAGCTAATTTCATGAGAGCTTTGTGCCATTTGAACCCCTAGTTTTTGTGTGTTATTACATTTTCTAGGATGAAAGGGCCGACAATAGTACATCTAAGGTCTCTTGATTAATAGCACTAGATAAGAAAGTTTGGACACTGCATAAGGTAATGCATATAAGGTCTCTTGATTAATAGCAGTACATATGAAAGTTTGGTCACAAAGCTTTTGCATGATAAAAAAGCATGTATATTGTGCTTGCTTCAAAACCATTTTAGTGACTTTCACTCTACTTCCATTAGACCATGGATAATGAAATTTGGATGCAATGTGTAAAAACAATAACTTCTTATACATTAACATAATTGGGCTAGTAAGAGCACATCAACATTCTATATGTTTTACACTCTTTGAGGCTATCTTTACTTGTTGGAAGGTATCTTAGTATTGGCCCTCACTAGTGTAACTTATTTTTGTCAATACTAGTCCATGTGATGCTATTAACCCTTTATTTAAGATATTCAGCTCTTGTTTGAACAAATTTACAAAAAAAAATTGGATGCATGAGAATCATTGGCTTGTAATTGATTAGAATGAGAATTTCTTTCATGTGGCCTCCTCAAAAGAGTTTCCCCCTTGTCTTGAGATATCTCCGCTTCTTTGACAGGTTTGTTAATGTCATGCTCATTAGAAAGTTTTGAAGGGTTTAAAAACCCTTGTTTCTGATCCAAGGGCTATTTTCAAACTCTTTTCTATTACATTATGTGAATTAACTTCTTTGTGTGTGTGTGTGTGTGTGTGTGTGTGTGTGTGTGTGTGTGTGTGTGTGTGTGTGTGT